>NC_052066.1:11242691-11522964 GCF_015852505.1 Tachyglossus aculeatus | reverse complement strand
ACCAGAGGAGCCCCCATGGGTAAGCATGACCTCTGGGCCGCCCCAACCTAATCTGCCCGAGACCCACCCAGGCTCCGGGGCCAAACGGGCAGGGAGGCCGGGAGACTTGAATGAATGATTAAATAGAAAAGTGGCACAGCTGAAGCACAAAACATGCTGGGCCCATAACCCGCCGTTGGATCGAAACCATTCTCTGCTAAGAGTAGCTATTGAGAAGCAGCATGGCCTAGTGGCTAGAGTCCGGGCCTGGGAGTCAGAAGGTCATGGGTTCTAATCCCAGCTCTGCCACTAATCTGCTGTGTGACCCTAGCCAAATCACTTCACTTCTCTAGGCCTCAGTTCCCTCAACTGGAAAATGGCATTTAAACTGTGAGCCCCATGTGGTTCAGGGACTGTGTCCAGATTGATTAGCTCGTGTCCACCCCAGCGCTTAGTACAGTGCCTGGCACATGGTAAATGCTTAACAAATACCTACTAAAAAAGAGGAGGAAGGGGGTGAAGGAGCCGTGGCTAGTAAGGACACTCTCCTGGCTAACCATAGCCTCAGGACAGTTCATTCATTCATTTAATCATATTTATTGAGTGCTTACTGTGTGCAGAGTACTCTACTAAGCGTTTGGAAAGTACAAAACTCTCTGTCTTCCCTTTTGGGGCTTTTCTATCCTTCATTTGCTCTGGATCATGAAGGCAGGCACAGATGCACACACATGTGAGAAGCAGCATGGCTCAATGGAAAGAGCACAGGCTTGAGAGTCAGAGGTCATGGGTTCAAATTCCGGCTCTGCTGTGTGACTTTGGGTAAGTCAACTTCTTTGTGCCTCAGTTCCCTCATATATGTAATGGGGATGAAGACTGTGAGCCCCACGTGGGACAATTTGATCACCTTGTATCCTCCCCAATGCTTAGAACAGTGCTTTGAACATAGTAAGCACTTAACAAATGCCATCATCATCATCATCATCATCATCATGTGCACACACATGCTCATGGATGCATGCACTAACTCATTTGGGCATAATGTACACAAATGCACACACTTACACAAATCAATACATACATGTGTAAGCGCTCAATAAATATGATTGAATGAATGCCCTTCCTCTCCCCCTCCGCCCCCTCCCCATCCCCCCGCCTTACCTCCTTCCCCTCCCCACAGCACCTGTATATATGTTTGTACATATTTATTACTCTATTTATTTTACTTGTACATATTTATTCTATTTATTTTATTTTGTTTATATGTTTTGTTTTGTTTTGTTGTCTGTCTCCCCCTTCTAGACTGTGAGCCCGCTGTTGGGTAGGGACCGTCTCTATATGTTGCCAACTTGTACTTCCCAAGCGCTTAGTACAGTGCTCTGCACACAGTAAGCGCTCAATAAATACGATTGAATGAATGAATGCACCCATGGACACATGCAAGCACATGAGGAACATACACACGTGTGCTCATGTGCTTGCGCACGCACACACACATTGTATTATTTTCTTTTTCCCATGGAGAGATTCTGAAAAGATAACTAAAGCTTTATGTTATGGTCAGATTCCTTCCTATCAAGGATCTGGGCTGGATTTCAAAAGAAGAGCAGATGGGATTTAAATGAAAGAGAAGAGGCAAGAGAGACAGAGAAAGAAGGACAGAAAGAGACAGAGACAGAGACAGAAAGAGGCAGACAGAGATAGACACAGAGGGGGAGCCAGAGGGAGAGACAGGTAGACAGAGATGGAGAGAGACAAAGGAAAAGCCAGAGTCAAAGAGAGAGAGGCAGAGATGGAGAGACAAAGATTGAGAGCCAGAGTCAGAGAGACAGAGATGGAGACACAGAGAGAGCCAGAGAGTTGGAGGGAGGGGGCAGAGAATGAAAGACACAGATTGAGAGTGAGAGAGACAGAGATGGAGATATAGAGAACCCGAAAGAGAGAGAGGGGCTGACAGAGAGAGAGGCTGATGGAGGTAGAGAGACACAGAGAAAGAGTTTGAGAGAGAGAGAGAGAGAGAGAGAGAGATGGAAAAACCCAGAGTGAGAGAGAGAGAGAGACAGGCAGAAATAGAGAGAGCCAGAGTCAGATAGACAGAGAAAGAAGGACAGAAAGAGACAGAGACAGAAAGAGGCAGACAGAGATAGACACAGAGGGGGAGCCAGAGGGAGAGACAGGTAGACAGAGATGGAGAGAGACAAAGGAAAAGCCAGAGTCAGAGAGAAAGAGAGAGAGGCAGAGATGGAGAGACAAAGATTGAGAGCCAGAGTCAGAGAGAGACAGAGATGGAGACAGAGAGAGCCAGAGAGTTGAGGGAGGGGGCAGAGAATGAGAGACATAGATTGAGAGTGAGAGAGACAGAGATGGAGATACAGAGAGCCAGAAAAAGAGAGAGGGGCTGACGGAGAGAGAGGCTGATGGAGGTAGAGAGACACAGAGAAAGAGTTAGAGAGAGAGAGAGAGAGGCAGAGATGTAAAAACCTAGAGTGAGAGAGAGAGAGAGACAGGCAGAAATAGAGAGAGCCAGAGTCAGAGACAGAGGCAGAGACAGAGGAAGACAGAGATGGAGAAACCCAGAGGGAAAGCCAGAGTCAGAGAGAGAGGTAGACCGAGATGGAGAGACACAGAGAGAGAGCCAGAGAATCAGAGAGAGGTATGAGGCCATTGACCAGTGTGGCATAGTGGATGGAGCCCTGGCTTGGGAGTCAGGTCATGGGTTCTAATACCGACTCTGCCACTTCATTCATTCACTCATATTTATTGAGTGCTTACTGTGTGCAGAGCACTGTACTAAACACTTGGGAAGTACAATTTGGCAATAGAGACAATCCCTACCCAACAACAGGCTCACAGTCTAGAAGAGGGGAGACAGACAACAAAACGAAACAAGTGGACAGGCCTCCACTTGTCTGCTGCCACTTTCCACTTGTCTGCTGTGTGACCTTGGGTGAATCACTTCACTTTTCTTGGCCTCAGTTCTCTCATCTTTAAAATAGGGATGGAGACTGTGAACCCCATGTGGGACAGGGACTGTGTCCAACCCAATTTGCTTGTATTTACCCCAGTGCTCAGTACAGCACCTGGCACATAGTGAGCACTTGACAAATATGAATATTGCTATTAGTGCATTTTCTTAATCAGCTTATGTCTCATGAAGAGAAAATCTGGGAAGCGAGGCCCAGCCCATTTACAGGCTGCCGGTCCAGGGCCTCCAGCTGAGGCCGAAGAAGCGGGTGGGCTTTTTGTCTTTCTTTCCAGTGGGAATTCTGCTCAATATTGCTGGCCTTATTTTTTTTTTCCTTCTTCCAGGGAAAGAGTCATTGCTCAATATGCCAATTATCACTTGCCAATTAGTGCTGTCACTGCTAACCTCAAGAGAGATAAGTGCTGGTTACTTGGGTGGATTTGAGAAATGAGAATGAAAAGGGAAATTTTCCACTTTTCCTGGATCCAGAGGCCAATTCTCCCTTCCCCTCACCGCCCCCTTCCCTCCACTCCCCACCCTCTAATCCCTCTGATGGTGGTCACTGTTCCAGTGGGCTGCCTCTGGATCCTCTTCACCTCTCTGGGCGAGTCTCTTTTCTTGGGAATCTGGAAGTACTGATGGGGTGGTGGGTTCTAATCCCGCTTCTGCCACGTATCTGCTGTGTGACCTTGGGCAAGTGACTTCACTTTTCTGGGCCTCGGTTCCCTCCTCTGTAAAATGGAGCAGGGAGTATGTCCAACCTGATTTGCTTGTATCCATCCCAGCGCTCAGTACAGTGCTAGGCACATAGTAAGTGCTTAACAAATACAAATTATTATTATTATTATTATTACTTCTGTCTGACCAGACTGGGAGATTGTCTGTGCAGCTGGGCTGGGCTGCTGGAATCTGGGATGATAATGATCATCACAATAGGAATATAGTGCCAAGCACTGCACTAAGCACTGTGATAGACAAAGACTATCAGGTCTCACATGGAGCTCACAATCTAAGTAGGAGGGAGAATATTCAGTCAGTGAGTCAATGTTATTGGAGAAGCAGCGTGGCTCTGTGGAAAGAGCCCAGGCTTTGGAGTCAGAGGTCATGGGTGCAAATCCCGGCTCCGCCATTTGTCAGCTGTGTGACTTTGGGTAAATCACTTCACTTCTCTGGGCCTCAGTTACCTCATCTGTAAAATGGGGATTAAGATTGTGAGCCCCACGTGGGACAACCTGATCATCTTGTATTTTCCCAGTGCCTAGAAGAGTGCTTGGCACATGGTAAGTGCTTAACAAGTACTATCATTATTATCTATTGAGCACTTACTGTGTGCAGAACACTGTACTAAGCACTTGGGTGAGTACATCTATGACAATATAATTAATTAATTAATTCATTCCTTTTTATTGAGTGCTTACTTTGTGTAGAGCACTGTACTAAGCACAGCGAGCTTTCAGTCTTGGTGGGGGAGACAGACTTTGATAGAAATAAGTGACAGATCTGGACCTAAGAGGTGTGGGGCTGTGAGGTGGGATGAATAAAGGGAGCAAGTCAGGGTGACACAGAAGGGAGTGGGAGAAGAGGAAAGGGGGGCTTAGTCAGGGAACGTTTCAGTAAGGCTTTGAAGGAGGAGGAGAGTACATACCTGTAGGATTTGAGGAAGTAGGGCAGTCATATTCCCTGCTGCATCCTCATTTTGTAGGGATTCTCTAAGGCCCAGAGAAGTGAAGTGACTTCCCCAAGGTCACACAGCAGGCAAGGGGCAGAGCCAGAATCAGATCCTAGGTCTTCTGACTCCTAGGCCTGTGCTCTTGACATTAGCCGATACTACTACTTGGCTGTACAAAATATGAAGCTGTACGGGAAGCAGCATGGCATAGTGGATAGAGCACGGGCCTGAGAGTCAGAAGGCCCTGGGTTCTAATTCCCGCTCCGCCACTTGTCTTTTGTGTGGCCTTGGGAAAGTCACTTCAGTTCTCTGAGCCTCAGTCACCTCATTTGTAAAATGGGGATTAAGTCTGTGAGCTCCACTTGGGGCAGGGGCTGTGTCCAACCTTATTTGCTTGTAATAATAACAATAATAATGATGATGGCATTTATTAAGCACTTACTGTGTGTGAAGCACTGTTCTAAGTGCTGGAGGGGGATACAAGGTGATCAGGTTGTCCCACGTGGGGCTCACAGTCTTAATCCCCATTTTACAGACGAGGTAACTGAGGCTCAGAGAAGTTAAGTGACTTGCCCAAGGTCACACAGCAGATATGTGGTGGAGCCGGGATTAGAACCCATGACCTCTGACTCCCAAGCCTGGGTTCTTTCCACTGAGCCACGCTGCTCCACCACAGCACTTAGTACAGTGCCTGTCACATAGTAAGCACTTAGCAAATGCCGTAATTATTATTATTATGAAGGCACAGAGTGGACAAATTGCAGCCACAGGTTTTCCTCCTTCTCTTCTCCTGCTTCCTCCCTAATGAAAATCGTAGTATTTGTTAAGCACTTATTATGTGCCCACCACTGTGCTAAGTACTGGGGTAGATACAATGCGAACATGCTGGACACCAGCTCTGCTGCAAATGGGGCCCAAAGAAGTGAAGTGACTCCTCCAGGGTCAAACAGCAGGCAGGTGGCAGAGTTGGGATTAGAATGCTGATCCTCTGAATCCCAGGCTGGGGCACTTTCCACTAAGTCCACACTGCTGCATCTTCATCCTCTTCCTCCCAAACCTCCTCCTTCTCCTCTTCCTTCTGCTTCTTCTCCTCCTCCTCCTCCTTCTCTCCCTCTTCTTCCTCCTGTTCCCCCTCTTCCTCCTATTCCTCTCCTTGCTCCTTCTCCTCTTGCTCCTTCTCTTTCTCCTCCTCTTCCTTCTCCTCCTCCTGCTCCTCCTTTTCCTCTTCTTTCTCCTGCTCCCCCTCTTAGACTAATAATAGTGATAGCATTTATTAAGCACTTCCTATATGCAAAGCACTGTTCTAGTGCTGGGGAGGTTACAAGGTGATCAGGTTGTCCCATGGGGGGCTCACAGTCTTCATCCCCATTTTTACAGGTGAGGTAACTGAGGCGTGGAGAAGTCAAGTGACTTGCCCAAAGTCACACAGCTGACAAGTGGCGGAGCTGGGATTTGAACCCATGACCTCTGACTCCAAAGCCCGTGCTCTCCCTCCTCCTCCTCCTCTTCCTGCTCCTTCTCCTCCTCATCCTCCTCCTGCTCCTTCTCCTTTTCCTCCTCCTCCTGCTCCTTCTCTTTATCCTCCTCTTTCTCCTCCTCCTCCTCTTGCTTTTCCACCTCCTCCTCGCCTTCTTCTTCCTCCTGCTTCTTTTCTTCCTATTCCTCCTTCTGCTCCTTCTCCTCCTCCTCTTCCCCAGGCTTCTCCTCCTCCTTCTCCTCCTCTACCTCCTTCTCCTTCTCCTCCTCCCGCTCCGTGTCCGCCAGTTCCTCCTCCTCCTCCTCCTCTTCCTCCATTTCTTTCTCCTTTCTCTTTTTCCTCTTCTGCCTTCTCCTCTCCTCTTCCTCCTCCTCCTCTTCTTCCTTTTCTTCTATCATCTACCCCCTTTTACATCCTTCACCAGTCTCAATCTGTCCTAGCTCCTCTAGTACTAACCTCCTCACTGTCCCTCAGTCTCATCCATCTTGCCGCTGACCTCTTGTCCACATCCTGCTTCTGGCCTGGAACACCCTCCCTCCTCACAGCTGACAGACAATGACTCTCCCCCTTCACAGCCTTATCGAAGGCCCATCTCCTCCAAGAGGCCTTCCCTGACTAAGCCCTCTTTTCCTCTTCTCCTTTCATTCATCACCCTCTCCCAGCCCCACAGCAATTATGTCCATCTCTGTCATTTATTGATTTCTGTTCATGTCTGTCTCCCCCAGCATGGCTCAGTGTAAAGAACACGGGTTTAGGAGTCAGAGGTCATGGGTTCTAATCCAGGCTTGTCTGCTGTGTGACTTTGGGCAAATCACTTAACTTCTCTGGGCCTCAGTTACCTCATATGTAAAATGGGGATTAAGACTGAGGCCCAGGTGGGACAACCTGATTACCTTGTATCCACCCCAGAGCTTAGAATATTGCTTGGCACACAGTAAGTGCTTAACAAATGCCATCATCATCATTATTATTATTATTAGACTGGAAGCTCATTGTGTGCGGGGAATAAGTCCGTTCATTGTTCTATTGTGCTCAAAAAATACGATTGAATGAATGAATGCAGTTTCCCTAGATCTGGACTCTGAAGTAGGATGTGATCCAGGTTCAGAAAGGGTAGAGGCCTGTCAGGTTTGCCCAGGGGCTCTTGTTTCCTTTTGTTCTCCGTCTGTGACATTCGCCTTCTCTATCTCTCCCTGCCCTTCTGTGGGTAATCTGAGAAGCAGTGTGGCCTAGTGGAGAGAGCCTGGGCCCCGGAGTCAGAGGACCTGGATTCTCACCCCGGCTCCCCTACTAGTCTGCTGTGGGACCTTGGGCCAGTCACTTCACTTCTCTGGACCTCAGTTTCCTCAACTGTAAAATAGGGATTCAATACCCATTCTTCCTCCTATTTAAGTCTGGGAGCCCCACGTGGAACATGGATCGTGTCCAACCCTATTATCTTGTTTCTCCTCGAGCCGTTAGAACAGTGTTTAGCGTGGCTCAATGGAAAGAGCACGGGCTGTGGAGTCAGAGGTCCTGGGTTCAAATCCTGGCTCCGCCAATTGTCAGCTGTGTGACCTTGGGCAAGTCACTCAACTTCTCTGTGCCTCAGTTACCTCATCTGTAAAATGGGGATTAAGATTGTGAGCCCCCCCGGGGGACAACCTGATCACTTTGTAACCACCCCAGCGCTTAGAACAGTGCTTTGCACATAGTAAGCTCTTAATAAATGCCATTATCATCATCATCATCATCATAGTAAGCAGTTAGCAAAACCATAAAAAAAGAAGGGATTCCCCTGCTTTCTCCTTTGGGGTCTCACCTGCAGAGAAACTATATACTGAATGCTTACACAGCACTAGGGTAGACAGGAGGGAACCAGCACCAGGCTCTTCCTACAGAAGAATTATTTATTGAGCGCTTACTCAGTACTAGGGTAGACAGGAGGATACCAGCACCAGGCTCTCCCTACAAAGAAGCAGCGAGGCCTAGTGGACAGAGTACAAGTCAGGGAATCAGTAGGAACTGGGTTCTAGTCCTGCCTTCACCGCTTGTCTAGCAGTGTGGTTCAGTGGAAAGAGCATGGGTTTTGGAGTCAGAGGTCATGGTTCAAATCCTAGCTCAGCCACTTGTCAGCTGTGTGACTTTGGGCAAGTCATTTAACTTCTCTGGGCCTCAGTTACCTCATCTGTAAAATGGGGATTAAGACTGTGAAACCCCCATGTGGGACAACCTGGTAACCTTGTATCCTCCCCAGAGCTTAGAACAGTGCTTAGCACATAGTAAGCGCTTAACAAATGCCATCATCATTATTATTATTGTCTGCTCGGTGACCCTGGGCAAGTCACTTCACTTCTCTGGGCCTCAGTTAGCTCATCTGTAAAATGGGGATGAAGACTGTGAGCCTCACGTAGGACAGGGACTGTGTCCAACCCCATTATCTTGTATCTACCCCAGAGCTCAGTACAGTACCTGGCACATCCAAAGTATTTAACAAATACCACAATTATTGTTATTATTACAGAGGAACTATTCATTGAGTGTTTACACAGCTCTTGGGTACAAAGTAGGGCACTAGGACTAGACTTTTCCTGCAGAAGAACTATTTATTGAGCGCTTGCACAGTGCTGGGATAGACAGGAGAGCACCAGCACCAGGCTTTTCCTATAGAGGAACTATTTACTGAGCATTTACACAGCATTAGGGTAGACAGGAGGGACCCAGCACTAGGCTCTCCCTACAGAAGAACTATTTACTGAGCGCTTATGGAGCACTAGGATAGACAGGAGGGCACCAGATTGGAAGCAGTCCCTGTCCTGCAGAGCGCTGGTGTAGTGAATTGAGCACGAGCCTGGGATTCAGAAGGTCATGGGTTCTAATCCCCACTCTGCCACTCGTCTGCTGTGTGACCTTGGGCGAGTCACTTCACTTCTCTGAGCCTCAGTTACCTCATCTGTAAAATATGGGGATTAAGAGTGTGAGTCCAATGTGGGACAGGGACTGGGTCCAACTCCATTAACTTGTATCTATCCCAGTGCTTAGAGCAGTGCTTGACACATAGTAACTGCTTTACAAGTACCATAATTATTATTATCTATCAGACCCTCTTTTTCAGATGAGAAAACTGAGGCCCAAAGAGGGAAATGACTTGCCCACGGTCCCACGACTGACTGGTCAGACTTCCGACTGGGGGTGTTTCCACTAGCCTACACTGCCCCTATGTCATAAGGATAGCTGCATCTTCTCTTGTGATCATGTGATCATTAGAGAAGCAGTTTGGCCTAGTGGATTGAGCACAGACCTTGGAGTCAGAAGGACCTGTGTTCTAATCCCGACTCTGTGGATTGTCTGCTGGGCCACACTGCCCTTCACTTCTCTGGGCCACAGTTGCCTCATCTGTAAAATGGGGATTCAGAGCCCCCTGTGGGACAGGGACTGAGTCCAACCTGAATAGGTAGTATCTACCCCAGTGCTTCGTACAGTAGCCGGTACATACTAAGCCTAATACATACATGCATACAAATACCCTAAAATAAAATCCCCCCTGCATTGAATAATAGTAATAATGATGGCATTTATTAAGTGCTTACTATGGGCAAAGCACTGTTCTAGGTGCTGGGGAGGTTACAAGGTGATCAGGTTGTCCCATGGGGGGCTCACAGTCTTAATCCCCATTTTACAGATGAGGTAACTGAGACCCAGAGAAGTTAAGTAACTCGCCCAAAGTCACACAGCTGACAATTGGCAGAACTAGGATTTGAACCATGACCTCTGACTCCAAAGCCCGTGCTCTTTCCACTGAGCCACGCTGCTTCTCTACCAATTTACCAATTGGTTTGGGTTTTAGTATAAGTTAAGCGTTTACTATGTGCCGAGCACTGTACTAAGCTCTGGGGTAGATATGAGATTATCAGGTTGGACACAGTCTTTGTCCCATATGGGGCTCAAGGTCCGATTCGGAGGTGAGAACAGGGATTGAACCCCCATTTTACAGTTGAGGAACTGGGTACTTCAAGAGCTTGGGAGGCAGGGGATCCAAGTTCTAATCCTGGTGCCTCCACTTGACTGCTGTGTGGCATTAGGCAAGGCACTTCACTTCTCAGTTCTCTCGTCTGTAAAGTTGGGATTCAATTCCCCTCTAGAATGTATGTTCACTGTGGGCAGGGAATGTGTCTGTTGTCATACTGTACTCTCCCTAGCGCTTAGTACAATGCTCTACGCACAGTAAGCGCTCAATAAATACAGTTGAATGAATGAATAAATGAATGAATGAATCTCTGTTCTCCTTCCTACTTAGATTGTGAGCCCTATGCAGGACATGATTATCTTGTATCTACCCCAATGTTTAGTATAGTGCTTGACACATAGTAAGAGCTTAACAAATACCCCAATTATTATCCTTATTACAATGCAGCAGAAAAAACAACATTGTGTATGAGAAGCAGGATGGGGTATGAGAAGCAGCATGATGTAGTTATGTAGGTCATGGGTCCTAATCCCTACTCCACCACTTAATAATAATAATAATAATAATAATAATAATAATAATGGTATTTGTTAAGTGCTTATTATGTGCAAAGCACTGTTCTAAGTGCTGGGGAGGTTACAAAGTGATCAGGTTGTCCCTCGGGGGGCTCATAGTTTTAATCCCCATTTTACAGATGAGGTAACTGAGGCACAGAGAAGTTAAGTGACTTGCCCAGAGTCACACAGCTGACAGTTGGGATTTGAACCCATGACCTCTGACTCCAAAGCCCATGCTCTTTTCACTGAGCCATGCTGCTTCTCCACTTGTCTGCTGTGTGACCTCGGGCAAGTCACTTCCCTTCTCTGGGCCTCAGTTCCCTCATCTGTAAAATGGGAATTGAGACTGTAAGGCCCTTGTGAAACAGGGACCGTGTCCAACCCAATTTGCTTGTATCTACCCCAGTGGATACAGTGCCTGGTGCATAGTAAGCGCTTAACGAATACCACAGTTATTATTAGAGGAACACTTGGGCAAGTTTTTCCCATCTGCCTTGATTTCACCTTCTCCATTTCTGCGCTTCCTGCCAAATAAAAGACTCCCTGCCTGATTTGGCTTCGCGTCCCGCATCTGGGCTTTTTCCAGTCTTCGCTCCAGAACCTGCAGCCCTCCTGCTTTATCGACCCTGATCCTTGGTACTTATGTATATTCATTTGTACATTTCCATAGTCACTCATTCAGCTATTTCATCCAGATAGAGTTATCAGATTTCCTCTAATCACCGTTTCCTGCTTTCTCTTTCTTTGGAAATCGGATTTCTCTGCCTGTCTCCCCCATTATTCATTCAATCGTATTTTCCTGTCTGCTGTGTGACTTTGGACAAGTCACTTTAATAATGATGGTATTTGTTAAGCGCTTACTATGTGCCAAGCACTGTTCTAAGCGCTGGGGTTGATACAAGCCAAGATCCACCCTTTCCCCTCCATCCAAACTGCTACCCTGCTGGTTCAATCTCTCATCCTATCCTGACTGGATTACTGCATCAGCCTCCTCTCTGATCTCCCATCCTCCTGTCTCTTCCCACTTCAATCCATATTTCATGCTGCTGCCTGGGTCATGTTTGTGCAGAAACGCTCTGGGCATGTTACTCCCCTCCTCAAAAATCTCCAGTGGCTACCAGTCAACCTATGCATTCAGGCAAAAACTCCTCACTCTCGGCTTCAAGGCTGTCCATCACCTCGCCTCCTCCTACCTCACTTCCCTTCTTTCCTTCTCCAGCCCAGCCCGCACCCTCTGCTCCTCTGCCACTAACCTCCTCACTGGGCCTCTTTCTCACCTGTCCCACCGTCGACCCTCGGACCATGTCCTCCCCCTGGCCTGGAATGCCCTCCCTCCGCACATCCTCCAAGCTAGCTCTCTTCCTCCCTTCAAAGCCCTACTGAGAGCTCACTTCCTCCATGAGGCCTTCCCACACTGAGCCCCCTCCTTCCTCTCCCCATTCCCCTCCCCGCCGCCCTACCTCCTTCCCCTCCCCACAGCACCTGTATATATGTTTGTACAGATTTATTACTGTATTTATTTTACTTGTACATATTTACTATTCTATTTATTTTATTTTGTTAATATATTTTGTTTTGTCTGTCTCCCCCTTCTAGACTGTGAGCTCGTTGTTGGGTAGGGACCATCTCTATTTGTTGCCAACTTGTACTTCCTAAGCGCTTAGTACAGTGCTCTGCACACAATAAGCGCTCAATAAATATGATTGAATGAATGAATGAATACAAGGTAATCAGGTTGTCCCACGTGGGGCTCACAGTTTTAATCCCCATTTTACAGATGAGGTAAATGAGGCACAGAGAAGTGAAGTGACTTGCCCAAAGTCACACAGCTGACAAGTGGCAGGGCCAGGATTTGAGAGCCCATGACCTCTGACTCCCAAACCCAGGCTCTTTCCACTGAGCCACGCTGCTTTACTTCTCTGTGCCTCAGTTACCTCGTCTGTAAAATGGGGATGAGAACTGTGAGCCCCATGTGGGACAAGATGATTACCTTGTATCCCCCCAGTGCTTAGAACAGTGCTTGGCACATAGTAAGCGCTTGCCCCCTTCTAGACTGTAAGCCTGTTGTTGGGTAGGGACCGTCTCTATATGTTGCCAACTTGTACTTCCCAAGCGCTTAGTACAGTGCTCTGCACACAGTAAATGCTCAATAAATATGATTGAATGAATGAATGAATGAATGAACAAATGCCATCATCATTATTATTATTATTATTATTGAGCGCTTACTCTGTGCATAGCAATGTACTCATCATCATTATTAATATCATTATCATCATGGTTATTATCATTATCACTATATTAAGTGCTTACCTCTGTATTAAGCACTGTTCTAAGCCCTGGGGTAGGAAGAAGTTAATTAATCGATCAGTGGTATTTACCAAGCACTTACTGTGTACAGAGCACTGTACTGAGCGCTTGGAGGAGTGCAATGCAACAGTGTTGATAGACACTTTCTTTGGCCATAAGTTAATCGGATTGGACACAGTCTTTGGTCCCCCTTGGGTCTCACAGGCTGAGTAGGATATTAGAAGGTCCTCAGAGAAAGCAGCATGGCCCAGTGGATAGATCATGGGCCTGGAATAATAATAATAATAATAATAATAATAATAATAATAATAATAATAATAATAACGGCATTTGTTAAGTGCTTACTATGTGCAAAGCACTGTTCTAAGCACTGGGGAGGTTACAGGGTGATCAGGTTGTCCCACGGGGGGCTCACAGTCTTCATCCCCATTTTCCAGATGAGGGAACTGAGGCTCAGAGAAGTGAAGTGACTTGCCCAAAGTCACACAGCCGACAAGTGGAGGAGCCGGGATTTGAACCCATGACCTCTGACTCCAAAGCCCGGGCTCTTTCCACTGCGCCACGCTGCTCCTCTGGAAGTCAGAAGGACCTGGGTTTTAATCCTGGCTTTGCCACTTTTCTGCTGTGTGACCTTAGACGAGTCACTTCACTTCTCTGGGCCTCAGTTACCTCACAGGGATTGTGTCTGATCTGATTATAGTGTTTCTGCGCCAGTGCTTAGTACAGTACTTGGCACATAGTGAGAGCTTAGCTAATACCATTATTATAATTATCATCTTTATTAGAGGCAAACACACCTCTGAAGCTTCAGTATTATCTTCCCAGAGCCCTTAAAGCGTGGTTCAGTGTCAAGGGCACAGGATTGGGAGTCAGAGATCGTGGGTTCTAATCCCACCTCTGCCACTTTTCAGCTGTGTGGCTTTGGGCGAGTCACTTAACTTCCCTTGGCCTCAGTAACCTTGTCGGTAAAATGGGGATTAAGACTGTGAGCCCCCCCCATGGGACAACCTGATCACCTTGTAACCTCCCTAGTGCTTAGAACAGTGCTTTGCACATAGTAAGCACTTAATAAATGCAATTATTTTATTATTATTATTATCTACCCCAGCGCTTAGGACAGTGCTTGGCACATAGTAAGTGCTTAACAAATACCAACGTTATTATTATTATTATTATTATTATTATTATTATTATTATTATTATTTTGCAATTCTGGGCGTATCCCCTAGATGATGAAGGTACCTTACCAAACAATCAATACTATTTACTGAGTGCCAGTTGTGTGCAGAGCACTGTACTGTTCGCCTGGGAGAGTACAGTAGAGTTAGAAGTTACAACCCTTGCTCTCAAGGAACTTGTAGTTCAATAGAATTAGTAGACACTATCACTGCCATCCAAGATTTTACAGCCTACAGTGGGCAGAGCACTGAATCAAGTCCTTGGGAGAGTAGGGCCAGACATTCCGGAGAAAGGAATTGTTGTCAAAGATGATCCAAACCCATTGGCTCAAAAGCAATTCAGTAGACAGCCCAAATACCCCGCCAGTGGTTGTTATCAGAGCCAGGGCTAGGTCAGATAGCATTCAAAATGTTCACGTCACTAAATCCAACTGGACTTTTGCCCATCCATTACAGTCACTGAAGACTTCCTGAGTGGGCTTCCTGTCTGCTGTACGCCCCTACCCCCGGCCCTGGTCTCCCAACCCCACACCTCCACATATATCCATGTACCTTCCCCCCCCCCCACCATATTTATGGATGGACGGATGTTTGCTACCCACTCCGTCATCTCTTTCCACTGTCTCCCAATCAGAGCTGAAGCTCGCGGCGGGCAGGACATATGTCTCAGGCTTCTGGTGGACTTACCCAAGAGATTAATAAGGTGCATTGCTCAATAACTATTACTGCTATTCCTGCTACTACTACTACTACTATTCCCCTCTCAGGGTCACACCTGGAGAGTTTCCAGTCCTCTACCAGTCACGACTATGGGAGGGAGAGTCAAACAGAGGCCTGCCCATTCCATTCCTAGCTTGGCCAGTGGCTAGCGAGTGGCAGGTCATCTGCTACAAGTCAAAACTCACCCGTGCTGGGCAGCAGCGGCATGGGAGAGGATCGAGGGTGGAGACTCGAGTTTACTGCTCCGAAGGAGGCAATGTTAAACCGCTTCTGGATTTTGACCAAGAAAACTCTCTGGATCCACTGCCATAACAATTGCAGATGGAAGTGGGGCATTCTGGGAGAGATGTGTCTATGGCATCGCTATGGGTCGGACACGACTCGATGGAATAAGACAACAACACCTACTTCTATTACTGTTACCCTACTACTATTGCTCCTCCTACTACCACTATTATTCATTCATTCAATCATATTTATTGAGTGCTTACTGTATGCAGAGGACTGGACTAAGCACTTGGGAAGTAAAAGTTGGCAACATATAGATACGGTCCCTACCCAACAACGGGCTCACAGTCTAGAAGGGGGAGACAGACAACAAAACAAAACATGTAGACAGGCGTCAAAATCGTCAGAACAAATAGAATTAAAGCTAGATGCACCTCATTAACAAAATAAATAGAATAGTAAATATGTACAAGTAAAATAAATAGAGTAATAAATCTGTACAAATATATATACAAGTGCTGTGGGGAGGGGAAGGAGGTAGGGCTGGGGGGAAGGGGAGGAGGAGAGGAGAAAGGGAGCTCAGTGTGGGAAGGCCTCCTGGAGGAGGTGAGCTCTCAGTAGGGCTTTGAAGAGAGGAAGAGAGCTAGCTTGGTGGATGTGTGGAGGGAGGGCATTCCAGGCCAGGGGAGGGATGTGGGCTGAGGGTCGACGGCAGGACAGGTGAGAATGAGGCCCGGTGAGGAGGTTAGCGGTAGCAGAGGAGCGGAGGGTGCGGGGCTGGGCTGGAGAAGGAGAGAAGGGAGGTGAGGTAAGAGGGCGCGAGGGGATGGACAGCCTTGAAGCTGAGGGTGAGGAGTTTCTGCCTGATGCATAGATTGATTGGTAGCCACTGGAGATTTTTGAGGAGGGGAACAACATGTCCAGAGCGTTTCTGTACAGAGGTAATCTGGGCAGCAGAGTGAAGTATAGACCGAAGCGGGGAGAGACAGGAGGATGGGAGAGCAAAGGGGAGGCTGATGCAGTCATCCAGTCAGGATAGGATGAGAGATTGAACCAGCAAGGTAGAGGTTTGGGTGGAGAGGAAAGGGAGGATCTTGGCAGTGTTGTGGAGGTGAGACTGGCAGGTTTTGGTGGCGGATTGGATGTGCGGGGTGAATGAGAGAGCAGAGTCGATGATGACAGCAAGGTTGCAGGCTTCTGCTACTACTACTACTGCTACTACTAATATTATCATCCCCGACCAAGTCCTGCTTTTCCTCAGCTCCCCCTCCCCTCCCCATCACCCCGACTCGCTCCCTTTGCTCTACCTCCCCGCCCCCCGCCCCACAGCACTTGGAGAAGCGGCCTGGCCTAGTGGCTAGAGCCCGGGCCTGGCAGCCTGAAGGTCATGGGTTCTAATCCCGACTACACCACTTGTCTGCTCGTGACCTTGGGCAAGTCACTTCACTTCTCTGGGCCTCAGTTCCCTCATCCATAAAATGGAGATTGAGACTGTGAGCCTCATGTGGAGCAGGGACTCTGTCCAACCCAATTAGCGTGCATCTAACCCAGAATTTAGAAAAGTGCCTGGCACATAGTAAGTGCTTAACAAATACCAAAATTCTTCTTATTATTCTTATTATTTTATTTATTTATATTAATGCCTGTTTACTTGTTTTGATAATAATAATAATGGTAAAGTGCTTTTGATGTGTGTACATCTTTAATTCTACTTATTTCTATTGATGCTATTGATTCCTGTTACTTGTTTTGATATTACCCAGCAGACAAGTGACAGTGTGGGATTAGAACCCAGGTCCCTCTGACTCCTAGGCCTGTGCCCTATCCACTAGGCCACGTTGCTTCAACTGATATAAAAATCCTACAAACTAAGCTACTTTTCAAACCCTTAATTTGCCTGGCATTTCTTCTACCCTCATAGCTATTTTTTGGAGTTTTTTTTTTTATATAGGAAAGCTCTGGGGGGAAAAAAATACCAGTAAATCCTCCAGGGAAAATTATCTTAACAGTTTCCGATACTTTACACAGCCTCACTTGCTATTTCAACAGCATTTCCTCAGAGCGATTTTCTTCCCAATCAGTCAGTCAGTCAATCAATCAATCAATTGTATTTATTGAGCGCTTACTGTGTGCAGAGCACTGTACTAAGCACTTGGGAAGTACAAGTTGGCAACATATAGAGACGGTTCCTACCCAACAGTGGGCTCACAGTCTAGAAGGGGGAAATAATAATAGCATTTATTAAGCGCTTACTATGTGCAAAGCACTGTTCTAAGTGCTGGGGAGGTTACAGGGTAATCAGGTTGTCCCACAGGGGGCCTCACAGTTTTAATCCCCATTTTCCAGATGAGGTAACTGAGGCCCAGAGAAGTTAAGTGACTTGCCCAAAGTCACACAGCTGACATTTGGCAGAGCCGGGATTTGAACCCATGACCTCTGACTCCAAAGCCTGTGCCCTTTCCACTGAGCTACGCTGCTTCCCAGTACCTGAGCTCACATAGACCATCAGTCAATCATGTCTATTGAGCACTTTCCAAGTGTAGAGCACTGTACAAAGTGCTTGGGAGAGTACAATGAACAGAGATGCCCACAAGGAGCTAGCTAACAGTCTAGACACTCATGTATACCTGCAGTTAAAATTGTTCATGATCATAAAGCCCATAAAATTTCTAGGCCCTAAATGCAGGCAAGTAAGCTGGGTAGGGAGAGGAGAAGGGGAAGAAAGAAGATCCTTTATAAATAATCTCCCTTTCTTTTCTGACCCCACTTTTTATTTAAAAAAAAATGGCATTTGTTGAGTGCTTACTATGTACCAGGCACTGTTCTAAGCACTGGGGTGGATACAAGTTAATCAGGTTGGATGCAGTCCCTGTCCCACATGGGGCTCACAGTTCTTAATCCCCATTTTGCAGATGAGGGAACCTAGGCCCAGAGAAGTGAAGTGTCCTGCCCAAGGTCATACGGCCAACAATTGGCGGAGCCAGGAGTAGAATCAATCAATCGTATTTATTGAGCGCTTACTGTGTGCAGAGCATTGTACTAAGCGCTTGGGAAGTACAAGTTGGCTACATATAGAGACAGAACCTACCCAACAGTGGGCTCACAGTCTAAAAGGGGAAGACAGAGAACAAAACCAAACATACTAACAAAAAATAAATAGAACAGATATGTACAAGTAAAATAAATAAATAAATGGAGTAATAAATATTTACAAACATATATACATATATGCAGGTGCTGTGGGGAAGGGAAGGAGGTAAGATGAGGGCCATGGAGAAGGGGAAGAGGGGAAGAAGAACCCAGGTAGAACCCAGTAGAACCCAGGTCCTTCTGGCTCGCTGGCTCTTTTTCTTTCTTTTTAGTCAGTCAATTGTATTTATTGAGTGCTTATTGTGTGCAGAGCTCTGTACTAAGCGCTGGAGAGAGAGCAATATAATTCAGCAGATACATTCCCTGCCCACAATGAGCCTGAAGTCTTGAGGGGAAGACAGACATTAATAGATATAAATAAATTCCGGATATATACAGAAGAGCTGTGGGGCTGAGACACCTACTTTATTAAGTAGAGAAAATAAGTTCATTATTAACAACAGAGTTGCCCATTGAGACTCTGACAGCCATCCTGATAGCTGAAAACCTGCACGAAAAGAATTGGTTATATTGCTGGTACTTTGAGCATCCTCTTATACTCTCTCTTCCTGGCAGATTTGGGTTCCCTGAGTCTTGAGAATCAGCATGGCCCAGTGGCAAAGAGCCTGGCCTGGGAACCAGAAGACCTGACTTCTAATTCCGGCTCTGCCACTGACCTGATGTGTCACCTTGGGCGAGTCACTTCGCTTCTCTCTGCCTCAGTTTCCTTACCTGTAAAATGGGAATATAGTGCATTTTCTTCCCCCTACTTAGACTTTGAGCCCCCTGTGGGACAGGGACTGTGTCCAACATGATTATCTTTTATCTACCCTACTGCTTAGTAATAATAATTTCAATAATGATAATAATTGTGGTATTTGTTAAACCCTTACTATATGCCAGGTGTTGGACTAAGTGCTGTGGTAAATACAAACAAATTGGGTTGGACACAAGTCTCTGTCCCACACGGGGCTCACCATCTTAATCCCCATTTTACTGATGAGGTAACTGAAGCCCGGAGAAGTGCAGTGACTTGCCCAGGGTCACACGGCAGGCAGGTGGTGGAGACGGGATTGGAATCCAGGTCCTTCCTACTCCTATGCCCATACTCTACCCACTAGGCCACACTGCTTAGTGAAGTGGTTGGCATATGGTAAGCACTTAATGAATACCCAGACTGAGCCCCCTCCTTTCTCTCCTCTCCTCCCCCTCCCCATCCCCCCCGCCTTACCTCGTTCCCCTCCCCACAGCACCTGTATATATTTTTGTACGTATTTATTACTCTATTTATTTATTTACTTTACTTGTAAATATTTATTCTATTTATTTTATTTTGTTAATATGTTTTGTTTTGTTGTCTGTCTTCCCCTTCTAGACTGTGAGCCTGCTGTTGGGTAGGGACCATCTCTATATGTTGTCAACTTGTACTTCCCAAGCTCTTAGTACAGTGCTCTGCACACAGTAAGCACTCAATAAATACAATTGAATGAATGAATGAATTGGATATCTGTCTCTCCCCTTCTAGACTGTGAGTCTGTTGTGGGCAGGGATTGTCTCTGTTGCTGAATTGGATTTTCCAAGTGCTGAGTACGGTGCTCTGAACACAGTAAGTGCTCCTTAAATATGATTGAATGAATGAACTGCTGCTGATACTACTACTATTTTTATTACTGCTACTACTGCTACTATTATTAGTAGTACTGCTGCTACTACTGCTGCTGTTACTACTACTACTCCTACTTCCATTGCTACGTACTACTACTGCTATTATTTAAAATAATAATAATAATATTTGATAAGTGCTTACTATGTATCAAGCACTGTTTTAAGCACTGGGGTACCAGACAGTGAAAAAACAGGATAGAAAGAACATCGATTTTTTTGAAATGTGGTGTTGGAGAAGGCTTTTGTGAGTAGCATGGACTGCCCGAAAGACAAATAAATGGATTTTAGAGCAAATTAAACCAAAGTGGTCTTTGGAAGGTCAAATGACTCGACTTAGATTAGCATAGTTTGGACACATAGTCGGGAGGACTAATTCTGTGGAGAAGACACTAAGGCAAGGAAAAATCCAGGGAAAAATGTGGAAGAGGAAAACTGGCAGCTAGATGGATAGAGACCCTAACAACGATAACGGAAGAACCGTTAGAAAGGTTGTGGATTATGGAAGAGGACGGGATGTTCCCGAGAAACCATATCCATGACTACTACTACTATTTCTATAAGTGTTATTGCCATTTCTACTGCGACTACAGCTACTTCTACTACTACTGCTATTTGTTGCCAAATTGTACTTTCCAAGCGCTTAGTACAGTGATCTGCACACAGTAAGCGCTCAATAAATACAATGGAATGAATGAATGTATGGAGTCAGTACCCCAGCGCTTAGTACATTGCCTGGAACATAGTAAGCTCTTAACAAATGCCACAATTATCATTCTTATTATAATTGGTGTTATTTCTATGGCAGTAGTAGAAATAATTGTTGTCATAGTGATAGTAGTGGTATCAGCCCAAGACTTGATCTACTGCAGTGTTTAGGACAATGCTTGATTTGTAATAAGTGCTTTACAAATACCACCATGATGGTTATTGTTATCATCATTATTACTATTATTATCACTATTATTATTATAACTTTCATTCATTCATTCAATCGTATTTATTGAGTGCCTACTGTGTGCAGAGCACTGTACTAGGCGCTTAGGAAGTACAAATTGGCAACATATAGAGACGGTCCCTACCCAACAACGGGCTCACAGTCTAGAAGGGGGAGACAGACAACAAAACAAAACATGTGGACGGGTGTCATGTCATCAGAATAAATAGAAATAAAGTTAGATGCACATCATTAACAAAATAAATAGAATAGTACTTATGTACAGGTAAAATAAATAAGAATAATAAATCTGTACAAGCATATATACAGGTGCTGTTGGGAGGGGAAGGAGATAGGGTGGGGGGGATGGGGAGGAGGAGTGGAAAAAGGGGGCTCAGTTTGGGTCAATAACAATCATTATTACTATTACTATTACTGTAATACACAATTGAATGAATGAAAGAATTGTTATTGTTATCGTCATCTCCGCCAACTCAGAATTCTGCCCAAAGCTCAGGGAGTTGAGTAGAATTAATCAATCAGTCAGTGGCATATATTGAGCACCTGTAGAGCACTGTACTAAGTGCTTGGAAGAGTATAATACAGTAGAGTTGGTGGATGCAATTCCTGCCCTCAAGGAGTTTATGGTCTAGAAGTGACCAGCCCTGGAAATCACTCCTGATTATAGAATTCTCAGATTCAGGTAAAGGGGCTGGGTTTTGTTGGAAGTAAATTCTGCTTTTCACTGACTTCTTTGGAGGGAAGCAGTGTGGTCTAGTGGATAGAGCACAGTCCTGGGAGTCAGAGGCCCTGGGTTCTAATCCTACAGTGCCATCTGTGTGCTGTGTGACCTGGGGCAAGTCACTTAACCTCTCTGGGTCTCAATTTCCTCATCTGTAAAATGGGGATTTAATCCCTGTTCTCCCTTTCCTTTAGATTGTGAGCCCCATGTGGGACAGGGGCTTGATTACCTTGTATCTACCCCAGGATGCAGTGCTTGATGCATAATAAGCACTTAATAAATAATAATAATAATTATGACATTTGTTAAGCATTTACTATGTGCCGAGCACTGTTCTAAGTGCAGGATAGCACAACTTTTGTAACTATAAGGGAGGGAGGGAAGGGGACAGGAAGCGAAAGAGGTAGGCTGGGAAAGAGGAGAAAGAGGAACAGAAGAAGGGAGAAAGGAAGGGAGGGAAAGAAGAAGGGGGAAAGGGAAAGGGGAGAGGGGAAGGGGGGTTCATGGAGGGGTGATCAGGGAGGAGTGGTCCCTTGACTGTCCTGGAATTGGGGGGCTTCAGGGGGTTTCTAGGCCCCACGCCCGTTTTTGCTGAGCCGTTGTGGTGGAGGGTTTCCGAGGACAGACGCGCCAACTGACACAAAATGCCATATGCGTCTCCGCCTTTCCGACCTAGAATTCCATTTGGTTTTCTCTCTCTGTCATGGGGGGAAAAACACCACAAAACAAAACAAAAAGTTAATAATGATCTAAAAGAGCCGTCACCTCCCCTGACGCGATCCTCCCGCCTCATCTGCTCTGGAAAAACGGGAAGAGCAGTCTGCCGAGGCAACGGAAAAGGTCAATCAGGAAAATGGAAAAAAAAAAAGAAAATTAAACAAAACAGCAACCCTCCCAAAGTCCCAGGCGGCCAGAGTCTGGCTGTGGGCCTCTGGATCTTCCCTCGGGGCCCCTGGCTGGGCTGGGGGGGAGGAGCTGGGGAGGCTCCGGATGGGAGGGGAAGGTATGAGGGTCTTCAGGGGGTGGGCTACGGGGTGTGGGCTGAGGGGCTCTGAATAGCAGTGGGAAGTGTTGGGGGGCGCCTGTTGGAGCAGAGAAAGAAGGACCAGACCCCTCCCGGGTATGGCCAATGACCTGTGGTCCTGAGTGCAGGGGTGAGAGGTCAAACCTCAGGGCCCTGGGCCGGCCTCCAGTCAGGGCCTCTAGGAATCTACTGATCTGTCTGACTCCCTGTCCATCCATCTCCCATTCATTCATTCATTCATTCAATCATATTTATTGAGTGCTTACTGTGTGCAAAGCAGCGTACTAAGCGCTTGGGAGAGTACACTAGAACAACAAACAGACATATTCCCCATCCACAGTGAGTTCACGGTCTTTTTGCCTGCCTTCCTGTTTATGTCTTTGTCTGCCTCTCTGTCACCCTGCCTGCCTTTCAGTCTGCCTGTCTGCCTTTCTAATCATGGCACTTGTTAAGCGTTTACTAAGTGCCAAGCACTGTTCTCAGAGTTGGGGTAGCTACCAGGTAATCATGTTGGAGACAGTCCCTGTCCCACACAGGACTCACAGTCTTAATCCCCGTTTTCCAGATGAGGTAACAGAGGCCCAGAGAAGTGAAGTCTTTTAGACTGTGAGCCCACTGTTGGGTAGGGACTGTCTCTATATGTTGCCAATTTGTACTTCCCAAGTGCTTAGTACAGTGCTCTGCACATAGTAAGCGCTCAATAAATACGATTGATGATGAAGTGACTTGGCCAAGGTTACCCAGTAGATAGATGTCAGAGCCGGGACTAGAACCCACATCCTCTGACTTTCAGTCCTGTGCTGTTTCCACTATGCCATGATGCTTGTCTGTCTCCCTGCCTGTTTCCCTGTCTGTCTGTCTGCCCATCTGACTTTCTGCCTTTCTGCCCATCTACCTGGCTATCTGCCTGCCTGCCTCTCTGTTTGTCTTCCTGACCGTCCATCTCCCTGTCTGCCTCTCTGTCTGCCTTTCTGTCTGTCAGCCTACCATCCATTTTGTCTACCTCTCTGTCTGTCAGCCTACCATCCGTCACCCTGTATCAATCAATCAATCAATCGTATTTATTGAGCACTTACTGTGTGCAGAGCACCGTACTAAGCACTTGGGAAGTACAAGTCGACAACACATAGAGACAGTCCCTACCCAACAGCGGGCTCACGGTCTAGAAGGGGGAGACAGAGAACAAAACCAAACATACTGACAAAATAAAATAAATAGAATAGATATGTACAAGTAAGACAAATAAATAAATAGAGTAATAAATATGTATAAACATATATACATATATACAGGTGCTGTGGGGAAGGGAAGGAGGTACGATAGGGGGGATGGAGAGGGGGACGAGGGGGTATCCCCTCTCCTTGTCTGTCTGCCTGCCTCTCTGTCTCTGTCTGCCTACCTTCCTGTCTCCCTGTCTGCCTTTTGGTCTATAATAATAATAATAATAACAGTAATAATAATCATGGTATTTGTTAAGTTCTTACTATGTGCCAAGCACTGTTCTAAGTGCTGGAAGATACAAGGTAATCAGGTTGTCCCATGTGGGGCTCACAGTGTTAAACCCCATATTACAGTTGAGATAACTGAGGCACAAAGAAGTTAAGTGACTTGCCCAAAATCACACAAGGTCTAAATGTCTGCCTGTCTTCCTGTCTGTCTCCCTGTCTGCCTGTCTCTCTGTCTCTGTCTGCCAACCTCCCTGTCTGTCTCCCTGTCTGCTTCTCTGTCTGTCTGCCTGTCTGTCTCCTTGCCTGCATAGCTGTCTGTCTGCCTGTCTGTTTTTTTTTATGGTATTTGTTAAGCGCTTACTATGTGCCAGGCTCTGTACTAAGCACTGGGGAAGATACGATCAATCTGGTTGGACACATAGGGTTCACAGTCTTAATCCCCATTTTACAGATGAGGTAACTGAGGCCCAGAGAAGTGAACCGACTTGCCCAAGGTCACACAGAAGAAAAGTCATGGAGCCAAGATTAGAACCCAGGTCCCTTTGACTCCCGGGCCCAGGCTTTCTCCACTAGGCCATGTTACTTCTCTGTTTGTCTGCCTTCCTGCCTGCCTATCTCCCTGCCTATCTGCCTGGCTGTCTGCCTTAGTCTGTGTCTGTCTTTGTTTGTCTGTCTATCTCCTTGTCTATCTGCCTGTTTGCCTGTCTGACTGTCAGCCTGCCTGGCTGTCTGCCTTAGTCTGTGTCTGTCTTTGTCTGTCTGTCTATCTCCTTGTCTATCTGCCTGTTTGCCTGTCTGACTGTCAGCCTGCCTGGCTGTCTGCCTTAGTCTGTGTCTGTCTTTGTCTGTCTGTCTGTCTGTCTATCTCCTTGTCTATCTGCCTGTTTGCCTGTCTGACTGTCAGCCTGCCTGCCTGCCTTTCTCTGTCAGGGTCTGCCTGTCCATCTGTCAATCTGTCATTTTTTTCCCCAGTGTTTCTTGCTCTGTTCTTTCCATCCGCTTAGTTTCTTTATAGTGGCCTCTTTCTCTCTGTTCCTGACTCTCCCTTTCTCTACCTTTCCGTCTTTATCTCTGTCTTTCTTTTTCTGTCTCTATCTCCTTTCTTCTGTCTCCCTCCGCACTGTCTCTTGCTGCATCTTTCTTTGTCTGCCTGACTCTGTCTCTGCCTTTCTGCCTTTATCTCTGCTCTCTCTATTTCTGTCTCTATCTCCTTTCTTCTCTGTCTCTCTTCCTCACTGTCTCTTTCTCTGTCTTTGTCTTGCCAACTCTCTCTGCCTCTGCCTTTGTCTCTATTTCTGTCTTTATCTCCCTAGTCTCTGTCTCTAGCTCTCTTCTTTGCTGCCTCTTGCTCTGTTTGACTCTACCTTTTGCATGTCTCTGTCTCTCTCTCTGCTTCTGTCTCCATCTCCTTTCATCTCTGTCTCTATCTCTCTTCCTTGCTGTCTTTTGCTCCATCTTTCTTTGTCTGCCTGATTCTCTCTGTCTCTGCCTTTCTGCCTTTATCTCTGCTCTCTCTCTGTTTCTGTCCCTATCTCCTTTATTCTCTGTCTCTATCTCTCTTACCCACTGTCTCTGCCTTTATCTCTGCTCTCTCTCTCTATTTCTGTCTCTATTCTTTTCTACTCTGTCTCTGTCTTCCTCTCTGTCTCTTGTCTGTCTGTCTTGCCCACTCTCTCTTTCTACCTTTATCTCTGTCTCTCTCTGTTTCTGTCTCTTTCTCCTTAGTCTCTGTCTTTATCTCTCTTCCTTGCTGTCTCTTGCTCTGTCTTTTGTCTGACTCTTTCTTTGCCTTTATGTCTTTATCTCTGTCTCTGTCTCTATCTCTCTTCTTTGCTGTCTCTTCCTCTGTCTGTGACTTTCTCTGTCTCAGCCTTTTTGCCTTTATCTCTGTCTCTCTCTGTTTCTGTCTCTATCTCCTTTCATCTCTTTCTCTATCTCCCTTCCTGTCTCTTGCTCCATCTTCCTTTGTCTGCCTGACTCTGTCTCTGCCTTTCTGCCTGTCTCTGTCTCTCTCTGTTTTGTGTCTCTATCTCCTTCCACGCTGTCTCTTGCTCTGTCTTTCTTTGTCTGCCTGATTCTCTCTGTCTCTCCCTTTCTGTCTGTGTCTTTCAGGTACTCTTGCCTTTCTCTGCCTCTTCCCCACTGGAGTCCTTCAAGTCCAGAGAGAATGATTCTCTCATGGCCCCAGGAGGGAAGGTCAGCACTGTTCCCTCCTACCCTACCCCCTGTATATTACAATATTATATTGTATTTATATTTATATATATATACTTTATATTACAAATACAATATATTTATTGTATACTTAATAATATTTGCCTCCTGCCAAGCCCCAGCCCCTCTGCCCACCATGGTGTAGTGAACACAGCCCAGGCCTGGAAGCCAGAAGGTCATGGATTCTAATCCCTGATCCACCACTTGTCTGCTGAGTGACCTTGGCCAAGTTACTTTACTTGAAGCAGCATGGCTCAGTGGAAAGAGCACGGGCTTTGGAGTCAGAGGTCATGGGTTCAAATCCCGGCTCAGCTGTGTGACTTTGGGCAAGTCACTTCACTTCTCTGAGCCTCAGTTACCTCATCTGTAAAATGGGGATTAAGACTGTGAGCCCCCGTGGGACAACCTGATCACCTTGTAACCTCCCCAGTGCTTTGGACAGTGCTTTGCACATAGTAAGTGCTTAATAAATGCCATCATTATTATTATTATTCTCTGTGCCTCAGTTACCTCATCTGTAAAATGGAGATCAAGACTGTGAGCCCCATGTGGAACAGGGACTGTGTCCAACCTGATTAGCTTGTATCTACCCCAGCGCTTAGTACAGTGCCTGACACATGGTAAGTGCTTAACTGATACTATAATTCTTATGATTATTATTACCCCTTCAATACCTTGCCTTTCCCAGTCTCCCACACTTGCCCCATCACCCTTGCCCACCTCCATCCCCCCTGCTCACTCCCAGCCCCCTGCCCATAGTGGGGGAGGGGGACAAAGTGGTGAGTCCCTCAGAGCCAGATGAGACCCAATCAGGGCAGCGATGGCTTGCCAAACTTGGCTAATCCAAGCGTGTCTCCTCTCCCGCCTTGATTACTTCATCAGTCTCCTTGCTGACCTCCCTGCCTCGTCTCTCCCCGCTCCAGTTCATACTTCGCTCTGCTGCCTGGATCATCCTTGTACAAAAACGTTCAGGTTATGTTTCCCCACTCCTCAAGAACCTCCACTAATTGCCCATCCACCTTCACATCCAGCAGAAACTCCTCCCCATCAACTGTAAAGCAGGTAATCCCCTTGCCCCCTCCTGCCTCACCTCATTACTCTCCTACTCCAACCTAACCTGTATGCTTCACTCCTCTAATTCCAACCTTCTCACTGTCCCTCCATCTCGACTACCTCACCGCCGACCCCTGCCCTCATCCTGCCTCTAGCCTGGAACGCTCACCCCCCTCAAATCCAACAGACAATGACTCTCCCCCACCTCAAAGCCTTATTATTATTTTTTAATCATATTTATTAAGTGCTTACTATGTGCAAAGCACTGTTCTAAGCTCTGGGGAGGTTACCAGGTGATCAGATTGTCCTTCAGGGGGCTCACAGTCTTCATCCCCATTTTGCAGGTGAGGTAACTGAGGCACAGAAAAGTTAAGTGACTTGCCCAAAGTCACGCAGCTGACAAGTGGCAGAGCCGGGATTTGAACCCATGACCTCTGACTCCAAAGCCCATGCTCTTTCCACTGAGCCATGCTGCTTCTCTAAGGCCCATCTCCTCCAAGAGGCCTTCCCTGACTAAGCCCCACTTTTCCTCATCTCCTACTCCCTTCTGCTCGCCCTGCCTTGCTCCCTTTATTCATCCCTCCTCCTAGCCCCACAGCGCTTACGTCCGTATCTGTCATTTCTTTATTCATTTCTATTAATGTCTGTCTCCCCCGCTAGACTGTAAGCTCACTGTGGGCAGGGAATGTGTCTGTTCTGTTGTTCTCTCGTACTCTCCCAATCGCTTACTACAGTGCTCTGCACACAGTAAGTGCTCAATAAATATGATTGAATGGCTGACATTACTGAGTCGAGATGCGTCGGACAGGCATGACTCCCAGCCAGCATCTCTTTAGGCCCGCTGCCCCCTCCTCCTCCATCCCCAGTCCCCAAACCCCATCCCCTCATCCTCCCACACCCCTCCCATCCCCTCGAGCTCTCTGTGGTCAGGCTGGGCAGAGCCTGGTTCACCGGGGCCGTTACATCACACCGACCACAAAGAGCTTAGATTTTCTCTGTCTAAACCCCCAGTCCCCGGCGGGGAGGATGGGGGGTGGACATGGTCATTTCTGCACTGGCTGATTCAGCAGAGGTCACCTCCAGACCGGCAAAGACTGGGAGTGCACGTGTGTGCTTGTGTGCACTGGCCTGGGGTCATGCACATGTGTGTGTCTGTGTGTCCCAGTGTGTGTCTATGTCTGCATGTGCATCTTTGTGTCCACAGAACTCACTGTAATTCTTCCCCAGCCCTGCCCTAGTTTCTTTCTTCCCCTCCTCTTCCTCCTCCTCCTCTTCTTCCTCTTCCTCCTCCTGGTCCTCCTCCTCCTGGTCTTCCTTTTCATCCTCCTCCTTGTCAATCAATCAATCAATTGTATTTATTGAGCGCTTACTGTGTGCAGAGCACTGTACTAAGTGCTTGGGAAGTACAAGTCCTTCATGCTCCTGGCCTGTTTTACTTGTTCTGATGTGTATATATCTCTCTAATTCTATTTATTTATACTGATGCTGTTGGTGCCCGTTTTCTTGTTTTGATATCTGTTTCCCCCCCTTCTAGACTGTGAGCCAGTTGTGGGCAGGGAGTGTCTTGCTTTGTTGCTGAATTGTACTTTCCAAGCACTTAGTACAGTGCTGTGCATACAGTAAGCACTCAATAAATGTGATTGAATGAATGAATGAATGAATGGCCTCCTCCTCATCTTCCTCCTTTTCCTCTTCTTCCTTCTTTTCCTTTTTCTCCTCCTTCTTCTCTTTCTTCTCTTCCTCTTCCTGATCCACACCCCCAACCCTTCTTCCTTCTCCCCCTCCCCTTCTCCAGACTGAAAGCCTAAAATAACACTTTTGGGTCCTCTGAGTTGCTTCTCTTCAGTATCCCATATTGCTTTGGGGGCTAATTGATGATAATAATAATGATAATGTTAATAATGATGATAATGATGTTAATATTCATTACACACTAAGTGCTCCATAAATATGATTGAATGAATTAAGTACTTATGTGAGAGCCTTGAGTTAAACACTGTGGCTAGAGATGCCAGTTTCTGTCCTCCTTCTTGGCCTGTGAGCCTCATGAGCTTAGCACAGTGCTTGGCACAGAATCAGCACTTAACAAACAGCACAATGATTATTATTGTTCTGAGTCGGATCTAGGATTATATGGTTAGGGGCACCTCATCAGCATCTAATCTAATCTCTGTTCCCTTTTTTTATTGATGGTATTAGTTAAGGTTTTCCTATGTGTCAAGCACTGTTCTAAGCACTGGGGTAGATGCAAGCTAATTAGGTTGGATACGGTCCCTGTCCCACATGGGGCTCACAGTTTTAGTAGGAAGGAGAGTTAGGAGAACTGAGGTACAGTGAAGTTAAGGGACTTGTCCAGGGTCACACTTCCCTCAGCACTTCCTGACTTATGGGTCTGGGATTTGGGATTGACTGCTACCACTTCCATTCCTGAAATCAGTCAATCAATCATCAAGCATATATATTGAACACACTGTATACAGAGCACTGTACTAAGTACTCGGGAAGGTACGATATAGCAGGGTTTGTAGACATGTTCCCTGCCCACAGTGAACTTACAGTCTAGAGGGGGAGGTAGATATTAATAGAAATAAATAAATGACAGATGTGGACATTAATGCTGTGGGGCTGGGAGGAGGGATGAATTAAAGGGAGCAAGTCAGGACAATACAGAAGGGAGTGGGAGAGGCGGAAAGGAGGTCTTAGTCAGGGAAGGCCTCTTGGAGGAGATGGGCCTTCAATAAGCCTTTGAAGGGGGGAGCGTCGTCATCTGGCGGATTTGAGGAAGGAGGACGTTCCAGGTCAGAGGCAAGAAATGGGCGAGAGGTCAGCGATGAGATAGATGACATCAAGGTCAGTGAGAAGGTTAGCGTTAGAGGAGCAAAGTGTGTGGACTAAGTTGTAGTAGGAGAGTAGCAAGGTGATGTAGGAAGGGGCAAGGGGATTGAGTGCTTTAAAGCCAATGGGGAGGAGTTTTTGTTTGATGTGGAGGTGGATGAGCAGCCACTGGAGTTTTTTGAAGAATGAGGTGACATGCACTGAATGTTTTTGTAGAATAATGATCTGGGCAGCAGAGTGAAGTATGGACTTGAGTGGGGAGAGACAGGAGGCAGGGAGGTCAGAGAGGAGGCTGATGCAGTCATCAAGGCGGGATGGGATAAGTGCTTGGATCAATGTAGTAGCAGTTTGGATGGAGGGGAAAGGACAGATTTTAGTGATGCTGTGAAGGTTGAAGTGACAGGTTACAGCGACGAGTTGAATGAGAGAGAGATGAGATGAGAATAACGCCGAGGCTACAGGTTAAATCAACGAGGTTAAATCTTCAAGGGTCCTGGGTCCCAGGAAAAGGGAAGAAGATGAATCCAACAAAGTCCATATGAGCTGAGGCTGGGCCGCTCTCTTCTCCCTGTGCCCCTCGTCACTAATTTTTAAATTCTTTTTAACGATATTTGTTCATTCATTCATTCACTCAATTGTATTTATTGAGCGCTTACTGTGTGCAGAGTACTAAGCACTTGGAAAGTACAATTTGGCAATAAAGAGCAACAATCCCTGCCCACACTGGGTTTACTATGTGCCAGGCACTGTAATAAGCGCTGGGGTAGATGCAAGTTAGTCCATGTCCCCCTTGGCGCTCACTGTCTTCATCCCCATTTTACAGATGAGGGAACTGAGGCTCAGAGAAGTGAAGTGACTTGCTCAAGGTCATACTGCAGACAACTGGTGGAACAGGGAATAGAACCCATCCCAGGTCTGCGCTCTATCCACTAGGCCAGGCCACTTCTCTAATTCCAATAATAATGATAATGCTACAAGATAATAATAATAATAATTTTGGTATTTGTTAAGCACTTATTATGTGCAAAGCACTGTTCTAAGCACTGGAGAGGATACAAGGTGATCAAATTGTCCCATGTGGGGCTCACAATCTTAATCCCCATTATACAGACGAGGTACTGAGGAGTTAAGTGACTTGCCCGAAGTCACACAGCTGACAAACGGCAGAGCAGGGATTTGAACCCGTGACCTCTGACTCCCAAGCCCAGGGTCTTTCTACTGAGCCACACTGCTTCTCTAAGCAGCTTCTCTAAGATGATCAGGTTGGACATAGTACCTGTACCATGGGGCTCACAGTCTAGTGGAGAGGGAGAACAGGGATTGAGTCCCCATTTTACAGATGGAGACACTGAGGCACAGAGCAAGAAGGTCTTCCCTGAGGGATTATTTGACTTTGGTGGGTTTCAGCATAGGTAGTGATGATGATGATGATGGTATTTGTTAAATGTTTACTTTGTACCACTGTACTAAATGTTGCGATGGATATGAGCTAAACGATTTGGACACAGCCCCTGACTTGCCTAAAGTCAAACAGCAGATGATAATAATAATAATCATAATAATAACTGTGGTATTAATTAAGCACTTGCTATGTGCTAGGCACAGTCCTGAGGGCTTGGGTGGATACGAGCAAATCAAGTTGGACACAGTCCCCGTCCCTCATGGGGCTCACAGTCTCAATCTCCATTTTCCAGGTGAGGTAACTGAGCACCACAGAAGGAAAGTGACTTGCCAAGGTCACACAGCAGACAAGTGGCCTTGATTAGAACCCATGATCTCCTGACTCCAAACCGCTACCCTGCTCGTTCAAGCTCTCATCTTATCCCATCTGGATTACTGTATCAGCCTCCTCTCCGATCTCCCATCGTCCTGTCTCTCCCCACTTTAATCCATACTTCACGCCGCTGCCCGGATTGTCTTTGTCCAGAAACGCTCTGGGCATGTTACTCCCCTCCTCAAAAATCTCCAGTGGCTACCAATAAACCTACGCATCAGGCAAAAACTCCTCACCCTCGGCTTCAAGGCTGTCCATCACCTCGCCCCCTCCTACCTCACCTCCCTTCTCTCCTTCTACAGCCCAGCCCACACCCTCCACTCCCCTGTGGCTAATCTCCTCACCGTGCCTCGTTCTCGCCTGTCCCACCGTCATCGCCCTGGCCTGGAATGCCCTCCCTCTGCACATCCGCCAAGCTATCTCTCTTCTTCCCTTCAAGGCCCTACTGAGAGCTCACCTCCTCCAGGAGGCCTTCCCAGACTGAGCCCCCTCCTTCCTCTCCCCCTCGTCCCCCACCCCATCCCCCCGGCCTTACCTCCTTCCCCTCCCCACAGCACCTGTATATATGTATATATGTCTGTACGTATTTATTACTCTATTTTATTTGTACATATTTATTCTATTTATTTTATTTTGTAAATATGTTTTGTTTTGTTCTCTGTCTCCCCTTCTAGACTGTGAGCCCACTGCTGGGTAGGGACCATCTCTATATGTTGCCAACTTGTTCTTCCCAAACGCTTAGTACAGTGCTCTGCACACAGTAAGCACTCAATAAATATGATTGAATGAATGAATGAATGAATGACTCTCAAGCCTGGGCTCATTGTGCCATGCTGCTTCTCCAGCATGGTCCCTCTCCTGGGCTTGGGGCTCAGGGGCAGGCACTGGTTTTGGATGAGGGTGGTAAGTTTATCTCTATAAAATGTGACCAACTCAGTTCCTCCTGTCATTCATTCTTTCAATCGTATTTGTTGAGCGCTTACTGTGTGCAGAGCACTGTACTAAGCACTTGGGAAGTACAAGTCGGCAAAATATAAAGTTGGTCCCTACCCACAGTCTAGAAGGGGGAGACAGACAACAAAACAAACCATGTAGACAGCTGTCAGAACTGTCAGAATAAATAGAAATATAGCTATATGCACATCATTAACAAAATAAATAAAATAGTAAATATAAAATGAATAGAGTAATAAATCTGTACAAATATATGAAAGTGCTGTGGGGAGGGGAAGGATGTTGGGGAGGATGGGGAGGAGAAGAGGAAAAAGGGGGCTCAGTCTGGGAAGGTCACCAGTCTTAGGTCTACTCATTGATTGATTGAATTAATTGATTAATCTTGAAATCAAGCCCTGGCCCTCATGCCCAGGGCCGGTAGGAAAGCAGGCAGTGGGGTTTAATAGAAATTAGGCAGCCTTCTGAAAGCACTCACTGTCCTCAGGGGCTAGTTTCCGTTCTCTCAGGAGAAGGGGCGGGCTGGATTTTGAGAAGAAAGTGGCCAGCAGAATGATAATACTAACAATAATAATAACATCTGTGGTACTTGTTAAGCACTTACTATGTGCCAGACACTGTACTAAGCACTGGGGTAGATACATGGTAATTGGGTTGGACGCAGTTCCTGTCCTACATGAGGCTCCCAGTCTCAATCCCCATTTTACAAATGAGGTAACTGAGGCCCAGAGAAGTGAAGTGACTAGTCCAAGGTCACACAGCAGATGTGGCAATTGTGGGATTAGAACCCAGGTCCTTAATTCATTCATTCATTCAATCATATTTATTGAGCGCTTTCTGTGTGCAGAGCACTGTACTAAGCGCTTGGGAAGTACAAGTTGGTGACATATGGAATGGTCCCTACCCAACAACGGGCTCACAGTCTAGAAGCCTGTTAATGATTATGGTATTCATTAAGTGCTTACTATATGACTGATACTGTACTAAGCGCTGGGTGGATAGTAATAATTGTGATATTTGTTAAGTGCTTCAATGTGGTTCAGTGGAAAGAGCCCGGGCTTTGGAGTCAAGGGTCATGGGTTCAAATCCCAGCTCCACCAATTGTCAGCTGTGTGACTTTGGGCAAGTCATTTCACTTCACTGGGCCTCAGTTACCTCATCTGTAAAATGGGGATGAAGACTGTGAGCCCCCCATGGGACAACCTGATCACCTTGTAACCTCCCCAGCACTTAGAACAGTGCTTTGCATATAGTAAGTGCTTAATAAATGTCATCATCAACATCATCATCATCATTATGTACAGGGCACTGTCCTAAGCACTAGGGTAGAAACAAGCAAATTAGGTTGAACATAATCCCTGTCCCACATGGGGCTCATAGTCTCAATCCTCATTTTCCAGGTGAGGTAACTGAGGCCCAGAGAAGTGAAGTGATTTGCCCAAGGTCACAGAGTGGACAAGAGACAGAGCTGGGATCAGAACCCATGACCTACTGACTCCCAGGCATGTGCTCTATCCACTAGGCCACCCTGGCAGACGGAGGGTGATCTTTGAGACAGGCAATGATGAGGTGGTGGGAAGCGGGGGGTGAACAGGGGAGGGGAAGGGGAGAGAAATGTGAATAGGGCGGGGGCAATGTGCTTGAGCAAAATGGGATTTTTTGCAGCCACTCTGGAGTTTACCAGTTTGGCAAAAGATATATCCCTTCTTGTGGATTCTACTTTGCTCCTGTCAGTACCACAACCAAAACAGCATGGCGTAGTGGCTAGAGCCCTTACCTGAGAGTCAATCAATCAATCAATCAATCAATCGTATTTATTGAGCGCTTACTGTGTGCAGAGCACTGTACTAAGCGCTTGGGAAGTACAAGATGGCAACATATAGAGACAGTCCCTACCCAACAGTGGGCTCACAGTCTAAAAGGGGGGAGACAGAGAACAAAACCAAACATACTAACAAAGTCAGATGGTCTGTCTGTTGTACTGCTGCTTGTCTGCTATGTGACCTTGGGCAAGTCATTTCACTTCTCTGGACCTCAGTTATCTCATCTGTAAAATGTGGAAAGAGGCCTGTGGGCCCCATTTGGGATGGGGACTGTGTCCAACCTGGTTTACTTGTTTCTACCCCATTGCTTAGTACTTCATCTGGAAAATGGAGATTGAGACTATGAACCCCAAGTGGAATGGGGACTGTGTCCAACCCAATTTCCTTGTAACCACCCCAGTGCTTAGTACAGTGCCTGGCACATAGTAAGCATTTAACAAACACCAAAATTATTATCATTATTATTGTAACCATCATAACCTCCACCACCACCTCTGCCTCTACTAATAATAATTCATTCATTCATTCAATTGCATTTATTGAGCGCTTACTGTGTGCAGAGCACTGTACTAAGTGCTTGGAAAGTACAATTCAGCAACAAAGGGAGACAATCCCTGCCCACAGTGGGTTCGCAGCCTAGAAGGGGGGAGACAGACATCAAAACAAGTAAACAGGCATCAATAGCATCAATATAAATAAATAGAATTATATATATATACATATACATGTATACACATCAGAACAAGTAAAACAGGCATTAATATAAATAAATAGAATTATAGACATGTACGTATATACACAAGTGCTATGGGGTGGGGGTGGGGGTAGAGCAAAGGAAGCCAGATGGAGCAAGGCAGAGGGGAGGGGGAGTTGGGGGGGAGGGGGAGCTGAGGAAAAGAGGGGCTTAGTCTGGGAAGGCCTTCTGGAGGAGGTGAGCCTTCAGTAGGGCTTTGAAAGTGGGAAGTGTGATTATTTGGCGGATTTGAGGAGGGGGGACATTCCAGGACTGAGGCAGGATATGGGCTAGGGGTCGATGGCAGGACAGGCAAGAATGAGGCCCAGTGAGGAGGTTAGTGGCAGCAGAGGAGTGGAGGGTGCGGGCTGGGATGGAGAAGGACAGAAGGGAGGTGAGGGAGGAGGGGATGAGGGGATGGAGAGCCTTGAAGCCGAGAGTGAGGAGTTTTTGCTTGATTCGTAGGTTGACTGGGGATTTTTGAGGAGGGGAGTGACATGCCCAGAGTGTTTCTGTACAAAGATAATCTGGGCAGCAGAGTGAAGTATAGACTGAAGCAGGGAGAGACAGGAGGATGGGAGATCAGATAGGAGGCTGATGCAGTCATCCAGTCGGGATAAGATGAGAGATTGAACCAGCAAGGTAGCAGTTTGGATGGAGAGGAAAGGGTGGATCTTGGCGATGTTGCGGAGGTGAGACCGGCAGGTTTTGGTGACAGATTGGATGTGAAGGGTGAACAAGAGTCGAGGATGACACCAAGGTTGCGGGCTCGGGAGATGGGAAGGATGGTAGTGCCGTCAACAGTGAAGGGAAAGTCAGGGAGAGGGCAGGGTTTGGGAGGGAAGATAAGGAGCTCAGTTTTGTACATATTGAGTTTTAGATGGCAGGCAGACATCCAGATGGAGATGTCCCGAAGGCAGGGGGAGATACGAGCCTGGAGGGAGGGAGAGAGAGCAGGGGCAGAGATGTAGATTTGGGTGTCATCAGCATAGAGATGATAGCTGAAGCCATGGGAGCGAATGAGTTCATCGAGGGAGTGAGCATAGATAGAGAACAAAAGGGGCTCAAGAACTAAGTGCTTAGTACAGTGCTCTGCACACAGTAAGCGCTCAATAAATACGATTGAATGAACTGACCCTTGAGGAACCCTTACAGTAAGGGGATGGGGGAGGGAGGAGGAGCACGCAAAGGAGACTGAGAATGAATGGCTGGAGAGATAAGAGGAGAACCAGGCAAGGACGGAGTCTGTGAGTCTAGAACCCACAACCTCCGACTCCCAAGCCTATGCTCTTTCCACTAAATCATGCTGCTTCTCTACCTCCACAACCACCTCCACCACCAGAGCCATCTCTATGACCACAACCACCTCCACCACTGCAACCATCTCCATTACCACAACTGCCTCCACCTCCACTATAACAACCTCCACCACAACCACCAGCTCCACCAACACCTCTGTCTACACTTACCAGGACCACCTCCACCACCACAACAATTTGCACCCTCACAACTACCTCACCTCCACCACCATCTCCACGACCACAACCACCTCCACCACAACAACCATCTCCGCCATCACAACCAGCTCCTCCGCCACCATGTCCTTCACCACCAACCACCACCTCCATGCTCACCACCACAAACATCTCCACCACCACCTCTACAACCACGTCCTCCACGCCAACCATCGCCTCACAACCGTCACCATTACTCTTTTCCTCCCCTTTTCCAGAGAGTTTTTTTAAATTGTATTTATTAAGCGATTACTATGTGCAAAACACTGTTCTAAGCGCTGGGGAGGTTACAAGGTGATCAGGTTTTCCCACAGGGGGCTCACAGTCTTAATCCCCATTTTACAGATGAGGGAACTGAGGCCCAGAGAAGTTAAGTGACTTGCCCAAAGTTACACAGCTAATTGGCCGAGCCAGGATTTGAACCCATGACCTCTGACTCCAAAGCCCGTGCTATTTCCACTGAGCCACACTGCTTCTCTCGAGAGTTGCTATCGACGGGCCTTCTAAGGACTTTCTCTCTCTCTCTCTCTCACCCTATATGGGGCTCACAGTCTTAATCCTCATTTTAAGCAGTATGGCTTAGTGGAAAGAAACCGGGCTAGAGAGTCACAGGCTGTGAGTTCTAATCCTGGCTCCACCACTCGTCAGCCATATGACTTTGGGCAAGTCAGTTCACTTCTCTGTGCTTCAGCTACCCCGTCTGTAAAATTGGGGATTAAGACTATGAGCCCCCCGGGGATAACCTGATTACCTTGTATCTACCCCATTGCTTAGAACGGTCCTTGGCACATAGTAAGCGCTTAACAAATACTGTTATTATTATTATTATTATTATTATTATTCAGAGATTGCCATACAATATATCACAGCCAAGTGCTTCCTACTTTGTAATCAACCTTTAGGGCTAGGGGCGACTTGGTAGCAGTGAAGAATCCCACTCCCCAAAATATTGCATATGGCATAATTATACTGTAAGTGACATAATAATACTAATAGTAATGATTATGATTGTGTAATGTGCTTTCCCAAGTGCTTAGTACAGTGCTCTGCAAAGCAATGTGGCTTGGTGGAAAGAGCATGGGCTTGGGAGTCAGAGATCATGGGTTCTAATCCTCCCTCCGCCACTTGTCAGCTGTGTGACTTTGGGCAAGTCACTTAACTTCTCTGTGCCTCAGTTACCTCATCTGGAAATTGGGGATGAAGACTGTGAGTCCCACAGGGGACAACCTGATAACCTTGTATCTACCCCAGGGCTTAGAACGGTGCTTGGCACATAGTAAGCACTTAACAAATACCATTATTATTATTATTATTATTTATTCAATAGATCCCATCGATTGCTTGATTGACTGATTGCTTTTTCCAGTGAGACTTGGAGGGATTTTGGTTCAAAGATCTCCCAGGACTTCAGTTTCTCCACTTGCTGAAAGGGTGATTTAGAGTTTCCTAATGCAGGGGACTGGTTTGAAATGACCTTGAGACTCGTGCTGTGTAGTATTGGGAAAAACCTCTCGTGATGATCCTCTTTTTCATTAAACAAAGATTTTGTCTGTTTTGGACTGGATAGATTATATAAGCTTTTCAGCTAAATTTTAAATCCATAAGGGCAGGGGTCATGTCTAACCAACTCTATTATACTTTCCCAGGTGCTCAGAGCAGACTGAGCCCATCTAAGACTGTGAGCCCGCTGTTGGGTAGGGACCGTCTCTATATGTTGGCAACTTGTACTTCCCAAGCGCTTAGTACAGTGCTCTGCACACAGTAAGTGCTCAATAAATACGATTGAATGAATGAATGAATTGCACTACACCAAGTGCTCAGTAGAGTGCCCAGCATCCAGGAGATTGTAAGCTTTTCTCTATCCTTGTACTCAATATGGTGCCTGGTACATAAAAAAATGATGGTATTTGTTAAGTGCGTACTATGTGCCAAGCACTGTTCTAAGCCCTGGTATAGATACAAGGTAGTCAGGTTGTCCCAGGTGGGGCTCACAATCTTAATCCTCATTTTACAGATGAGGTAACTGAGGCACAGAGAAGTTAAGTGACTTGCCCAAAGTGAAACAACGAAGAAGTGGCAGAGCCAGGATTAGAACCCACAATCTCTGACTCCCAAGCCCGTGCTCTTGCCACTAAGCCATGCTGCTTCTCTGGTATATAGTAAGTGCTGAACAAATACTATTTAAATAAAGACAGAGAGATTTGATGGTGGACCTTAGAGCCAATGGTCTTGCTTGACAACTGGGAGAGGAATAGCAACCACTAAAGGTCTTTGAGGAGCAGAAAGACGTGGAAAAACTTCTAGAAAACTACCCCTGCAGGAGAGTGAAATCTGGGTCAGGTAGGGAGAGGATGGAGGCAGAGAGGCCAGTGAGGAGGCTGATGCAGTCATCAAAAGGGGGATATGAAGGCTGCTTGGACCAGGATGGTGGCCATTCGACTGGATCTGGGAAAGAGCAGGATTTGGCTTAAGTCATGTAACCTCTCTTTGCCTCTGTTTCCTCAGCTGTAAAAATTGGGATTCAATACCTGGTCTCCCTCTTAATCAATCAATCAATCGTATTTATTGAGCGCTTACTGTGTGCAGAGCACTGTACTAAGTGCTTGGGAAGTACAAGTTGGCAACATATAGAGACGGTCCCTACCCAACAGTGGGCTCTGACTCCCATGTGGGACCGGATTGTCTTGTATCTAACCCAAGACTTAGTACAATGGTTGGCACATAGCGCTTAACAAAGATCATTATTATTATTATTGTTATTATTATTATTACAATGCTTGACACATAGTGCTTAACAAATATCATTATTATTATTATTATTACAATGCTTGACACATAGTAAGTGCTTAACAAAGATCATTACTATTATTATTATTATTATTACAGTGTTTGGCATATAGAAATGCGTAACAAATATGAGAAGCAGCATGGCCTATTGGGAAGAGCATAGACCTGGGGGCCAAAAGACTTGTTCCAAACCCCACTCTGCCCCTGTTCTGCTGTGTGACCTTGGGCAAATCACTTAACTTCTCTGTGCCTCAGTTACCCCATCAGAAAAATAAGGATTAAATCCTATTCCCTCCTACTGTGAGCCCCATGTGGGACAGGAACAATGTCCAACCTGATTAACCTGTATCCATCCCAGTGCTTAGTACAGTGCTTGGCACATAGTAATGTGAGCCCACTGTTGGGTAGGGACCGTCTCTACATGTTGCCAACTTGTACTTCCCAAGCACTTAGTACAGTGCTCTGCACACAGTAAGTGCTCAATAAATACGATTGAATGAATGAATTAATGAACAGCTAAACAAATACCATAATTATCATTATTATTATTATTACCACAATTAGTAGTTAGCAAGATTGAGTGTGAAAATGAGGAGTCATGGATAATGCCAGGGCTACCAGCGTGCTAGCTGGGGATGATGGTGGAATTATCATGTGTCGGGCAAGTGAGTTGGAGGAGATGATTTGGGAAGGAAGATAGAGAAGGGAACTTCTGTGTTGGACATGTCATAATCATAATAATTGTGGTATTTGTTAAGTGTTCGCTGTGTACCAAGCACTGCACTAAGCACTGTGGTAGATACAAGATAATCGGGTGGGACACAGTCCTTGTCACATATAAAACTCCAAATCTCAATCCCCATTTTACAGATGGGGCAGAGAAGTGAAGTCACTTGCCCAAGGTCACACAGCAGACAAGTGGCGGAGCCGGAATCAGAACCCAAGTCTTTCTGACTCCCAGGCATGTACAGGACATCCAGACAGAGATGTACAGGAGTCCCCAAGGGAAGTGAGAGTGTAGTTGGGGAGAAAATGTGGTTAACGGGACGGATTTGGGAATCATCTGCATAGAGGAAGCAGTTGGACCTAGTGGACAGAGCCCGGGCCTGAGACTCAGAGGACCTGGGTTCTAATCCCAGCTCCTTTACTTGCCTGCCTTGGGCAAGTCACTACACTTCTCTGTGCCTCAGTTTTCTCATCTGTAAAATAGGGGTTCAATTCCTGTTCTCCCTCCTATTTAGGCTGTGAACCCCTGTGGAACAGGAACTGCATCTGTCCTGATTAAATTTTTTCTACCCCAGTGATTAGAACAGTGCTTCTTACGGTATTTGTTAAGTACTTACTATGTGCCAAGGCCTGTACTAAGCACTGGGGTGGATACAGGATAATTTGACTGGACACAGTCCCTGTCCTACATAGGGCTCACTGTCTTAATCCCCATTTACAGATGAGATAACTGAGGCACAACTTTGGTTAAGCACTTACTACATGCCAAGCACTGTGCTAAGCACTGTAGTAGATACTCAGGTTCTACATGGGCTCACAGTCTACACAGAAGGGAGAAAAGATATTGAATCCCCATGTTGCAGAAGAGGGAACTGAGGCACAGAGGAATGAAGTGACTTCCCCAAGAAGACAGCAGACAAGTAGCAGAGCTGGGATTAGAACTCAGGTCCTTCTGGCTCCCAGGCTCTTGCTCCCTGAAAGAGTGTAGTAATAATAATAATGATGGTATTTGTTAAAGGTGAATACTGTCGACTGCCAGAAAAACAAACAAAAGGAATTTGGAGCAAATTAAGCCAAAGTGGTGTTTGGGAGGCCAAATAACTCGATTTAGATGAGTATACAGCATGGCTCTATGGAAAGAGCATGGGCTTTGGAGTCAGAGGTTATGGGTTCAAACCCCAGCTCCACCAATTGTCAGCTGTGTGACTTTGGGCAAGTCACTTAACTTCTCTGTGCCTCAGTTCCCTCATCTGTAAAATGGGGATTAAGACTGTGAGCCCCCCGAGGGACAACCTGATCACCTTGTAACCTCCCCAGTGCTTAGAACAGTGCTTTGCGCATAGTAAGCGCTTAATAAATGCCATCATTATTATTATTATTATCATATTTTGGACACATCATCAGGAGGACTGATTCTCTGGAGAAGACACTAATGCTAGGAAAAATCCAGGGGAAATGTGGAAGAGGCAGACCAGCAGCTAGATGGATAGAGACTGTAACAACAATAAAGAAAGAACCATCAGCAAGGTTACAGGTTATGGTATAAGACAGGATGTTCTGGAGAAAATATATCCATAGAGTCCCTCTCAATCAGAAACAACTCAATGGCACGTGATAACAATAATAAATTTGTTGAGGATGTACTATCTGCCAGGCGCAGGAGTAGATACAGGCTAATCTGATTGGACCCAGTCCCTGTTCCACATGGGGCTCACAGTCTTAATCCCCATTTTACAGATGAAGTAACTGAGGCACCAGAAAGTGAAGTGTCTTACCCCAGATCCCACAGCAGGCAAGTGGCGGAGCCAGGATTAGAACCCAGGTCCTTCTGACTCCCAGGCTCTTGCTCTATCCACTAGGCTGTGCTGCTTGACACTTGCAAAGTTCTTGACAAATGGCATAAAACAAAATAAACACAACGAGAAACGGTAGTTGAGCCCTCAGGAATGGATGAGCTCCATGATGGAGTGGAAAGTGGGAAGAGACTGGGGGCGGAGAGGAGTTCTGGGAGGTCTCCACAGTTTGCAGGTGAGAGACAGGAGAAACTGGTTCTCTGTCTCCCCCTTCTAGACTGTCAGCCCACTGTTGGGTAGGGACTGTCTCTATATGTTGCCAACTTTTACTTCCCAAGAGCTTAGTATAGTGCTCTGCACACAGTAAGCGCTCAATAAATACGATTAATTGATTGATTGTTTGATTGAAAGAATTCCGTTGCTAAATTCAAGGTCGGATAGTGTTTCTGAGAGAAGGAGTCAGTCCACCCGGTCAAAGGCTTCTAAGAGGTCAAGGAGGATTAGGAGCACTCTGCTAAAAGCTCTTGGGCAAGTCCAGTAGATTTAGTAGACACGATTCCTGCCTTCTAATAATGTTAATAGCAATATTAGTAAAGGTACTTGCTAAACATTTACTGCATGCCAAGCCCTGTTCTGAGCACTGGGTAGATACAATTTAATCAGGTTGGACACAGATACTGTCCCATATGGGGCTCACACTCTTAAACCTGATTTAACAGATGAGGAAACTGAGGCCCAGAGAAGTGAAGTGACTTGCCCAAGGTCATCCAAAAAGCAAGTGGAGGAGCTGGGTCCTCTGACTCCTAGGCCCGGGTTTTGTCCACTGGGTAACTCCACCTCCTCCATGCAGATGATTCCCAAATCCGTCTCACTAGCCACGTTTTCTCCCCACTATAATCTCACCTCACCTGGGGACTCAAGGACTTTTCTCTTTTGATGCCCTGTATGGGCCAGGTCTTTCTGACGCCCAGGCCCCGGGCTCTCTCTACTAAGCCATGCTGCTTCTCATATGCTCTGTAGGAGAGCATATCATCTAGCAGGGGAGAAAGCCACTCAAATAAATGACAGATAGGAGAAGGGGCAGAGTAAAAGGAGATGGGCATAATTCATTCATTTAATTCATCATATTTATTGAGCGGTTACTGTTTTGCAGAGCACCACACTAAGCGGTTCGGGGAGAACACTAAAACCCTCCTACCTCACCTCCCTTCTCTCCTTCTACAACCCAGCCCACACACTCCACTCCTCTGGTGTCTCTAACCTCCTCACTGGGCCTCCGTCTTGCCTGTCTCGCCGCCGACCCCTGAACTATGTCCTACCTCTGGCCTGGAACACCCTTCCTTCTCAAATCTGCCAGACAATTACTCTCCCCTCCCTTCAAAGCCTTATTGAATATGCACCTCCTCCAAGAGGCCTTCCCAGATTAAGCTTCACTTTTCCTCATCTCCCGTTTCCTTCTGGGTCTCCCTGACTTGCTCACTTTGCTCTTCCTCCCTCTCCCCGCCCCACCGCACTTATGTATATAGCTGTCATTTTATTTGTTTGTATTGATGTCTGTTTATTTATATTGATGTCTGTCTACCCCCCGCCCCCACCCACCCACCCACCAGACTGTGAGCTCGTTGTGGGAAAGGATTGTCACTCTTTATTCTTGTATTGTATGTTCCCAAATGCTAAGCTCTAATAATAATAATAATAATAATAATGGCATTTATTCAGCGCTTACTATGTGCAAAGTACAGTTCTAAGGGCTGGGGAAGTTACAAGGTGATTAGGTTGTCCCATGTGGGGCTCACAGTCTTAATCCCCATTTTACAGATGAGGTAACTGAGGCACAGAGAAGTTAAGTGCTTTCCCAAAGTCACACAGCTGGCAATTGGCGGAGTCAGGATTTGAACCCATGACCTCTGACTCCAAAGCCCATGTTCTTTTCACTGAACCACGCTGCTTCTCTGTGCTTTGTACACAGTAAGCACTTACTAAATACAATTGAATGAGTGCTTGAATGAATGAATGAAAGTTCTTAACAAATACAGAAGTAGAAGGGAGTGTGAAAAGGATGTGGAGATGAGGGTTTCATCAGGGAAGGCTAAATTTAGAACGTGAGTTCAAATCCCAGCTCCACCCATTGTCTGCTGTGTGACTTTGGGTAAGTCACTTCACTTCTCTGGGCCTCAATTCCCTCATCTGGAAATGGAGATTAAGACTGGGAGCCCCATGTGGGACAGGGACTGTGTCCAACCTGATTACTTTATATCTACCCCAGCACTTAGTACAGTGCCTGGCCCATAGAAGGTGCTTAACAAATACTGTAAAAAAAAGGGGAGGTTTGTGGAGGAGTTGTGATTTTAGGAGGGCTTTGAAGGAGGGGAGAGTGGTGGTCTGTCATATATGGAGGGGGAGAGAGTTCCAGGACAGAGGGACGACATGGGCGAGGGGTCAGCTGTGAGATATTCAAGATCGAGGAGCTGCGTGTGGGTTGGCATTAGAAGAGCAAAGTGCGTGGGCTGGGTTGTAGTAGGAGAGCAGTGAGGTAAGCTAGGAGGGGGCAAGGAGATTGAGGGCTTTAAAGCCAAGGGTGAGGAGTTATTGTTCGTGTTTGTGTGATGAGCTGCCTTCATATTGGAAAACACTGTTGATGGTGAAAGACCGGCGACCAGAGGAAAAAAAAATGACTGATTTTTTTCTAACAATAATAATAATAATTGTGATATTTATTAAGTTTTTACTATGTGCCAAGTACTCTTCTAAGAGCTGGTGTAGATACAAGGTAATCAGGTTGGATGCAGTCCCTGTCCTACATGGGGGTCACAGTCTTAATCCCCATTTTACCAATTCATTCTTTCATTCATTCATTCAATTGTATTTATTGAGCGCTTACTGTGTGCACTCTACTAAGTGTTTGGAAAGCACAATTCAGCAATAAAGATGAGGCAACTGAGGCCCAGAGAAGTGCAGTGACTTGCCCAAGGTCCCACAGTAGACAAGTGGCAAAACCTGCATTAGAACCCAGCTCTTTCTGACTCTCAGGCCTGGGACCTATCCACTAAGCCACGCTGCTTCTCCTAACAGTAGTGACTTGACCAAGGTCACACAACTGACCCATGGCGGAGCCAGGACTAGAACCCAGGTCTCCTGACTCCCCATCCTGGCTTTTTTCATCAGCCCCTGCTGCCTATGCTTGCACATGGATGTGTCAGCTTTCTTGTCTAATAATAATAATTATAACTGTGGTATTTGTTCAGTGCTTACTGCGTGCCAGGCACTTTACTAAGCTCTGGGGCGGATACAAGCAAATCGGGTTGGACACAGTCCCTGTCCCATACGGGGCTCTCAATCTCATTCCCCATTTTCCAGATGAGGGAACCGGGGCCCAGAGAATTGAAGTGACTTGTCCAAGGTCACACACAGCAGACAAGGGGTGGAACCCAAGACCTTCTGACTCTGAGGCCCGTGCTTTATCCACTCCACCAGGCTGTATATCCTTGAGGGTGTAGAAGAGCTGAGTGGGTCCGGAAGCTGTGTGTGGGCAGACTTCAGGAACAAGGATTTTCCTTGGAATCTGGTGCACCTCAGTGTACCCGGGTGTGTCTGTGTACACATGTTTCTCAGAATGAACCCTGCAGTGTCCCCTGAGAGAGGCCTGTGAGCTCAGCCCTTGTACAGAACGTTTCTGAGCAGACATTTAGCCCAGGCCTCTTCCTCTTTGGCTCTATCAATCCTCCCCCTGCGGCCCCTTCTTTCCTTCTGGATGTTCTCAGCTCATGTTTTGTCTTGGAATTGAGGGTGGGGCTGCTGACTTTTGGGTTCTTTGATTCATTCCACCCCCCGCCCCCCACCACCCCTTGCTGTCCCACCCTTCTCCCCACCTCCTTTCCTCAAGTGTCCTTCCTCCTAGGGAAGATCTGTCAGAGATCTTTTGTTTCTTCTGTTGTCTTCCTCTCCCTTTCTCTCTTTCATCCTCCTCATTCTTCTCCTCCTTTTCCTCCTCTTCTTCTTCCTCCTTCTCCTCCTCCTCCTCCTCCTCCTCCTCCTTCTTGTTCTCCTCCTCACCTCCTCCTCCTTCTTGTTCTCCTCCTCTCCTCCTCCTCCTTCTCCTCTTTCTCTTTCTCCTCCTCCTCCTCCTCCTCTTGCTCCTCCTTCTCCTCCTGCTTCTCCTCCTCCTTCTCTTCCTCCTCTTCCTCCTCCTTCTCCTTTTGCTCCTCCTCCTCCTCCTGCTTCTCCTCCTCCTCCTCCTCTTCCTGCTCCTCCTCCTCCTCCTCTTCCTGCTTCTCCTCCTCCTCCTCCTCCTTCCTGTTCTCCTCTCCTCCTCCTCCTCCTTCTCTTCTTCCTCTTTCTCCTCCTCCTGCTCCTCATTCTCCTCTTCTTGCTCCTCCTCCTCCTTCTCCTTCCAGGTCTTTCTGACTTCAATCAATCAATCATATTTATTGAGCACTTACTGTGTGCAGAGCACTGTACTAAGCGCTTGGGAAGTACAAGTTGGCAACATATAGAGACGGTCCCTACCCAACAGTGGGCTCAAGCATGTACTCTATCCTCTAGGCCACACTACTTCTCTTGCCCTTCCATGCACCTCAGCCTTGAGCCCTGATTCCATTCCTGCCTGAGAAACAGCATGGCTTAGTGGAAAGAGCACAGGCTTGGGAGTCAGAGGTTGAGAGTTCTAATCCCAGCTCTGCCACTCATCAGCTGTGTGACCTGGGCCAAGTCACTTCAATTCTCTGTGCTTCGGTTACCTCTAATGTAAAATGGGGATTAGGACTGTGAGCCCCACATGGGACAACCTGATTACCTTGTATCTACCCCAGCGCTTACAACAGTGCTTGGCACATAGTAAGCGCTTAACAAATGCCATTATTATTATTATTATTATTATTATTATTATTATTATTATTTCCCTGATTAAAGGGGATGACTGATTTTCTACTGCTGAACCCAGCTCTTACCTGTCAAGAGTGGCCCCTGCTGGCGCCCAGCCTGGACTAAAGACCTCTCCTCCCACATGGTCATCTTCACTGATATTTACTGAGCTCTTAATAATAATAATAATAATAATAATAATAATAGTTGTATTATCAATAATAAAGGAAATAGTAGCCAAGAAATAGGCCAAAGATTAATGTTAGGAAGACTAGCTATGAAGAGCCTGGAAAACGTCATGAAACGTGCTGATGTAATGATTGCCACAAAAATACAAATTGTCAACTCTATGGTGTTTCCAGTGACAATGTATGGAACCGAAAGCTGGACAGTGAAAAAACAGGACAGAAAAAACATCAATCCTTTTGAAAGTGGTGTTGGAAAAGGGTTTTGCGAATGCCATGTACTGCCCAAAAGACAAATAAATGGATTTTGGAGGAAATTAAGCCCAAGTGTTCTTTGGGAGGCCAAATGACTTGACTTAGATGAGCATATTTTGGACACATCATCAGGAGGGCTGATTCTCTGGAGAAGCCACTAATGCCCTCTGATAACAGAAGAACCGTTAGAAAGGTTGCGAATTATGGCAGAGGACCGGGCATTCTGGAGAAAGTATACCCATGGAGTTACTATGAATCAGAAATGACTTGATGGCACTTAATGATAATAATAACAATAATAATAGCAACAATAATAATAATTTGTTAAGTGCTTACTATGTGCCAAGGCACTGTATTAAGTGTGAGGGTGGATACAAGCACATCAGGTTGGACACAGTCCCTGTCCCACTTGGAGCTCACAGTCTTAATTCACATTTTACAGATGAGGTTACTGAGGCACAACGTAGTGAAGTGACTCATCCAGGGCCACAGAGCAGACGAGTGGCAGAGCTGGGATTAGAACCCAGGATTCTTCTGACTCCCAGGGCCGTGTTCTATCTGCTAGGCCACGACCACTTACTCTGTGCAGAATAATGTACTAAAGCGGTTGGGAGAGTACAATATAACAATGTAATGGATAGGAGAAGCAGCGTGGCTCAATGGAAAGAGCCCAGGCTTGGGAGTCAGAGGTCATGGGTTCAAATCCCGGCTCCGCCACTTGTCAGCTGTGTGATTGTGGGCAAGTCACTTAACTTCTCTGGGCCTCAGTTCCCTCATCTGTAAAATGGGGATTAAGACTGTGAGCCCCCCTGTGGGACAACCTGATCACCTTGTAACCTCCCCAGCACTTAGAACAGTGCTTTGCACATAGTAAGTGCTTAATAAATGCCATTATTATTATTATTATTATTATTATATGTTCCCTGCCCACAATGAGTTTACAGCCTAGAAGGGGAGACAGACATTAAGATAAATGATTTATAGTGTGTAATTCATAGATATGCATATGTGCATATCCACTGCATCCCAGCCCCCACACTCCACTCCTCTAATGCCAAGCTACTCCATGCACCTTAATCTTGTCTCTCTCCTGCTTCTGGCTTGGAACTCCCTCCCCCTCCATATATGCCAGACCTCCACTCTTCCTTTATTAGCCCAACTAAAATCACATCTCCAACTAATCCTCCTTGACCTCTCAACTGCCTTGGACAGGGTGGCCTTCTTCTGGAAACATTATCCAACCTCAGCTTCACCGATGCTGTTCTCTCCTGGTTCTCCTCTTATCTCTCTGCCTACTCTTTCGCAGTCCCTTTTGCGGGCTCATACATTCATTCATTCAATCGTATTTGTTGAGCGCTGACTGTGTGCAGAGCACTGTATTAAGCGCTTTGGAAGTCCAAGTTGGTAACATACAAAGACAGTCCCTACCCAACAATGGGCTCACAGTCTAGAAGGGGGCAACAGACAGCAAAACAAAACATGTGGACAAGTGTCAAGTCATCAGAACAAAGCTAAATGCACATCATTAACAAAATAAATAGAATAGTAAATATGTACAAGTAAAATAAATAGAGTAATAAATACAAGCATATATACAGGTGCTGTGGGGACGGGAAGGAGGTAGGGTTTGGGGGATGGGGAGGAGGAGAGGAAAAAGGGGGCTCCTCCTCTGCCTCCCACCCCCTAACTTTGGAAGTCCCTCAAAGTTCAGTTCTGGGTCCCCTTCTCTTTTCCATCTACACCCACTCCCTTGGAGAACTCATTCGTTCCCACAGCTTCAACTCCCACCTCTACGTGGATGATACCCAAATCTCCATCTCCAGCCCAGACCTCTCTCCTTCTCTGCAGTCCTGCATTTAATAATAATAATGACATTTATTAAGCACTTACTATGTGCAAAGCACTGTTCTAAGCACTGGGGAGGCTCACAGTCTTCATCCCCATTTTACAGATGAGGTAACTGAGGCCCAGAGAAGTTAAGTGACTTGCCCAAAGTCACACAGCTGACAAGTGGCGGAGTTGGGATTCGAACCCATGACCTCTGACTCCAAAAGCCCGTGCTCTTTCCACTGAGCCACGCTGCTTCTCACATTTCCTCCCACCTTCAGGACATCTCTACTTAGGCACAGACGCCTCAAATTTATCATGTCCAAAAACAACCTCCTCATCTTCCCGCTCAAACCCTGTCTGCCTGCCTGCAACTTTTCAATCACTGTTGAAAACACCACTGTCTTCCCTGTCTCACAAACCCATAACTTTGGCATTAACAATAATAATAATGATGGCATTTATTAAGGGCTTACTATGTGCAAAGCACTGTTCTAAGTGCTGGGGAGGTTACAAGGTGATCAGGTTGTCCCACAGGGGGCTCACAGTCTTAATCCCCATTTTACAGTTGAGGTAATCCCCATTTTACAGATGAGGTAACTGAGGCACAGAGAAGTCAAGTGACTTGCCCATAGTCGCACAGCTGACAACTGACGGAGCCAGGATTTGAACCCCTGACCTCTGACTCCAAAACCCTGGCTCTTTCCACTGAGCCACGCTGCTTCTCTACCTTGACTCGTCTCTTTTATTCAACACCCATATTCAGTCTGTCACCAGATCCTGTCTTTTCCACCTCTGCAGCTTCTCTAGAATTATAATGATAATAATAATGATGGTATTTGTTCAGCACTTACTATGTACCAAGCACTCGTCTAAGCACAGGGGTAGATACAAGGTAATCAGGTTGTCCCACGTGGGGCTCACAGTCTCGATCCCCATTTCACAAATGAGGTAACTGAGGCCCAGAGAAGTGAAGTGACTTGCCCAAAGTCACACAGCTGACAAGTTTTGTTGTGTTGTCTGTCTCCCCCTTCTAGACTGTGATCCCGTTGTTGGGTAGGGACCGTCTCTACATGTTGCCAATTTGTACTTCCCAAGCGCTTAGTAAGGTGTTCGGCACACACAGTAAGTGCTCAATAAATATGATTGAATGAATGAATGAAAGTGGCAGAGCTGGGATTAGAACCCAGGATTCTTCTGACTCCCAGGGCCGTGTTCTATCTGCTAGGCCACGACCACTTACTCTGTGCAGAATAATGTACTAAAGCGGTTGGGAGAGTACAATATAACAATGTAATGGATAGGAGAAGCAGCGTGGCTCAATGGAAAGAGCCCAGGCTTGGGAGTCAGAGGTCATGGGTTCAAATCCCGGCTCCGCCACTTGTCAGCTGTGTGATTGTGGGCAAGTCACTTAACTTCTCTGGGCCTCAGTTCCCTCATCTGTAAAATGGGGATTAAGACTGTGAGCCCCCCTGTGGGACAACCTGATCACCTTGTAACCTCCCCAGCACTTAGAACAGTGCTTTGCACATAGTAAGTGCTTAATAAATGCCATTATTATTATTATTATTATTATTATATGTTCCCTGCCCACAATGAGTTTACAGCCTAGAAGGGGAGACAGACATTAAGATAAATGATTTATAGTGTGTAATTCATAGATATGCATATGTGCATATCCACTGCATCCCAGCCCCCACACTCCACTCCTCTAATGCCAAGCTACTCCATGCACCTTAATCTTGTCTCTCTCCTGCTTCTGGCTTGGAACTCCCTCCCCCTCCATATATGCCAGACCTCCACTCTTCCTTTATTAGCCCAACTAAAATCACATCTCCAACTAATCCTCCTTGACCTCTCAACTGCCTTGGACAGGGTGGCCTTCTTCTGGAAACATTATCCAACCTCAGCTTCACCGATGCTGTTCTCTCCTGGTTCTCCTCTTATCTCTCTGCCTACTCTTTCGCAGTCCCTTTTGCGGGCTCATACATTCATTCATTCAATCGTATTTGTTGAGCGCTGACTGTGTGCAGAGCACTGTATTAAGCGCTTTGGAAGTCCAAGTTGGTAACATACAAAGACAGTCCCTACCCAACAATGGGCTCACAGTCTAGAAGGGGGCAACAGACAGCAAAACAAAACATGTGGACAAGTGTCAAGTCATCAGAACAAAGCTAAATGCACATCATTAACAAAATAAATAGAATAGTAAATATGTACAAGTAAAATAAATAGAGTAATAAATACAAGCATATATACAGGTGCTGTGGGGACGGGAAGGAGGTAGGGTTTGGGGGATGGGGAGGAGGAGAGGAAAAAGGGGGCTCCTCCTCTGCCTCCCACCCCCTAACTTTGGAAGTCCCTCAAAGTTCAGTTCTGGGTCCCCCTTCTCTTTTCCATCTACACCCACTCCCTTGGAGAACTCATTCGTTCCCACAGCTTCAACTCCCACCTCTACGTGGATGATACCCAAATCTCCATCTCCAGCCCAGACCTCTCTCCTTCTCTGCAGTCCTGCATTTAATAATAATAATGACATTTATTAAGCACTTACTATGTGCAAAGCACTGTTCTAAGCACTGGGGAGGCTCACAGTCTTCATCCCCATTTTACAGATGAGGTAACTGAGGCCCAGAGAAGTTAAGTGACTTGCCCAAAGTCACACAGCTGACAAGTGGCGGAGTTGGGATTCGAACCCATGACCTCTGACTCCAAAAGCCCGTGCTCTTTCCACTGAGCCACGCTGCTTCTCACATTTCCTCCCACCTTCAGGACATCTCTACTTAGGCACAGACGCCTCAAATTTATCATGTCCAAAAACAACCTCCTCATCTTCCCGCTCAAACCCTGTCTGCCTGCCTGCAACTTTTCAATCACTGTTGAAAACACCACTGTCTTCCCTGTCTCACAAACCCATAACTTTGGCATTAACAATAATAATAATGATGGCATTTATTAAGGGCTTACTATGTGCAAAGCACTGTTCTAAGTGCTGGGGAGGTTACAAGGTGATCAGGTTGTCCCACAGGGGGCTCACAGTCTTAATCCCCATTTTACAGTTGAGGTAATCCCCATTTTACAGATGAGGTAACTGAGGCACAGAGAAGTCAAGTGACTTGCCCATAGTCGCACAGCTGACAACTGACGGAGCCAGGATTTGAACCCCTGACCTCTGACTCCAAAACCCTGGCTCTTTCCACTGAGCCACGCTGCTTCTCTACCTTGACTCGTCTCTTTTATTCAACACCCATATTCAGTCTGTCACCAGATCCTGTCTTTTCCACCTCTGCAGCTTCTCTAGAATTATAATGATAATAATAATGATGGTATTTGTTCAGCACTTACTATGTACCAAGCACTCGTCTAAGCACAGGGGTAGATACAAGGTAATCAGGTTGTCCCACGTGGGGCTCACAGTCTCGATCCCCATTTCACAAATGAGGTAACTGAGGCCCAGAGAAGTGAAGTGACTTGCCCAAAGTCACACAGCTGACAAGTTTTGTTGTGTTGTCTGTCTCCCCCCTTCTAGACTGTGATCCCGTTGTTGGGTAGGGACCGTCTCTACATGTTGCCAATTTGTACTTCCCAAGCGCTTAGTAAGGTGTTCGGCACACACAGTAAGTGCTCAATAAATATGATTGAATGAATGAATGAAAGTGGCAGAGGTGGGATTAGAACCCACGACCTCTGACTCCCAAGCCCGGGCTCTTTCCACTAAGCCATGCTGCTGAGGGGGGTACAAATCCAAGTGCAAGGGTGATGCAGAAGGGAGAGGGAACAGGGGAAGGGACAGTTTAGCCGAGGAAGGGTAGGAAGCAAACCTGAAAGTGAGCAGCCTTTTTCTCAGCCGATTCTGTAATAATAATAATAAGAATGATTGTGGTATTTGTTAAATGCTTACCATGTGCCAGGCACTGTACTAAGCGCTGGGGGGGGATACAAGCAAATCAGATTGGACAAAGTCCCTATCCCATGTGGGGCTCACAGTCTCAGTCCTCATTTTACAGATGAGGTAACTGAGCCACAGAGAAGTGAAGTGATTTAATGATAATAAAAATAACTATGGCATTTGTTAAGCCCTTACTATGTGCCAAGCACTGTTCTTAATGTTGGGGTAATGCAAGGCAATACAAGGAATACAAGGTAATCAGTTTGTCCTAGGTGGGGCTCACAGTCTCAATACTCATTTTACAGATGAGGTCACTGATGTGCAGAGAAGTGAAGTGACATAATAATAATAATAATAATAATTATTATTATTATTATGGTATTTGTTAAGTACTTATTATGTGCCAAGAACTGTTCTAAGTGCTGGGGTAGATACAAGCTAATCAGGTTGTCCTTGGTGAGGCTCACGGTGTCAATACTCATTTTACAGATGAGGTAACTGAGGTGCAGAGAAGTGAAGTGACCATAATAATAATAATAATAATTATGGTATTTGTTAAGCACTTATTATGTGCCAAGCACTGTTCTAAGTGCTGAGGTAGATACAAGGTAATCAGGTTGTCCCATGTGGGGCTTATAGTCTCAATCCCCATTTTACAGATGAAGTAATTGAGGCACAGAGAAGTTAAGTGACTTGCCCAAGGTCACACAGCAGAGAAGCGGCGAAACTGGGATTAGAGCCCACGGTCACACAGCAGACATGTGGAGGAGCCGGTAATAAAAGTGTCAAGAGCTGGGCTGCGTCATCCCTCTCATATTTCCTTGTTCTTTCCTCCCCTCAGAGTTACCGTCTTCTCTTTGATTTTTTTCAACCAGCACCTGGAACTGCTAAACATCATTTATTACTTTCACGTTGATATTATTTATTTTCCAATGAAGACGGGAAAAAAAGGCCGATTGGCCCAACTGATCCTCGCTTCGGTTTTCAAAATCGAGAACATTTGGGAGCGGTCGGTTTCCACCCCGCGTCAGAACCGATTTCCCCCGGTCGACTCAGATGAAGGGCCTCGCTGGTTCCCGCCCAGCCGAGCGGGGGTCCTGCGAATGATGGGAATGTTGGATGGGAGGAGGAGACCTGCCCCTCCAGTGAGACCGGCAAGAAATTCAGCCCGTGAATTCATTTCACGCAGTGACCTGAGCCAAAGAGAAGTTCTTGGAAGGCGCAGTCCGGGGAAATAAAGTCGGTAGGAAAAAAAAAGAAAGCTAGGGAAAAAGAAGGGGCTGCTGGAAAGGGAGGTTTGAACATATAATAATAATAATGAGCGTGGTACTTGTTAAGCACTTACTATGTGCCAGTCACTGTACTAAGCACTGGAGTGGATACAAGCAATCGGGTTGGACACAGTCCCTGTCCCACGTGGGGCTCACGGTCTCAGCCCACATTTTCCAGATGAGGGAAGTCAGGCACAGAGAAGTGATATAATAATAATAATCATGATATTTGTTAAGCGCTTACTATGTGCCAAGCACTGTTACAAGGTAACCAGGTTGTCCCACGTGGAGCTCACAGTCTTCATCCCCATTTTACAGATGAGGTAATTGAGGCCCAGAGAAGTGAAGTGACTTGCCCAAGGTCACACAGCAAAGTGGCAGAGCCGGGATTGGAACCCATGACCTTTGACTCCCGAGTCTGGGTGCTTTCCATTGAGCCACGCCACTTCTCGTAGCCAAGCTGCTTCTCACAAGTCTCTGCTTGCGTGACTTGCCCAAGGTAGCACAACAGACACATGGCAGAACCGGGATATGGAAAGCCCTAGCTAAGGGTGGGGGTGAAAGAAACAGAGATCCGTCAATCACATTTATACAGTCATTTAATCATATTTATTGAGTACTTACTGTGTGCAAAGCACTGTACTGCGCACTTGGGAGAGTACAAAATGACAGAGTTGGTAGACGAGTTTATTAAAACTAATGACCTTAGGGTCCGCCACTTGTCTGCTGAATGACCTAGGGTGAGTCACTTAACTTCTCTATGCCTCAGTTCCCTCATCTGTAAAATGGGGATTAAGACCGTGAGCTCCACGTGGGACAGGGACTGTGTCCAACCCACTCCCAGCCGACAGTGAGTTTACAGTCTAAAAAAGAGTTCTCCAGGAAACAGATAATAATAATAATAATGTTGGTGCTCGTTAAGTGCTTATTATGTGCCAAGCACTGTTCTAAGCGCTAGGGTTGTACAAAGTAAATCAGGATGTCCCTCGTGGGGATCACAGTCTTAATCTCCATTTTACAGATGAGGTAACTGAGGGCCAGAGAAGTTGTGACTTGCCTCAAATCACACAGCGACTCTCGTAGTCCTCGTCAATCATCCGAGGGCGGCCTGATTGATGGGGAGGGGCTGTAATCTTGTCCATTTCCTCACCACTACTTACTTGGTGCGTGACCTTGGGCAAGTCATTAAACTTCCCCATCTGTAGAATGGGGATGAAAATAGTCACTTCTTCGTACCTCTTAAGGATGTTGTGAGGGCTGGGGGAAGGAGATGATTGTTGGTGAAAGTGCTTTGGAGAAATAAAAGTGGTGTCTAAATTCAAGGCATTCACACCACGGCCCAGGGACGGTGATTGAAGGGATAATTCATCAATGGGGAGGTACAATCTGCATAAGAGGCATTTATTTGGAGAAGTAGAGTGCCCTTTCAATTTGATTCATTCAAATTGTATTTATTGAGTGCTTACTGTGTGCAAAGCACTGTGCTAAATGGTTGGGAAAGTATGATAGAACAATAAGTGGACACATTCCCTGCCCACAGTGAGCTTAGGGTCTAGGGGACAGATGGACATTGGACTGTGAGCCCACTGTTGGGTAGGGACCGTGTCTATATGTTGCCAACTTGTACTTCCCAAGTGCTTAGTACCGTGCTCTGCACACAGTAAGCGCTCAATAAATACGATTGAACGAATGAATGAATAATAATCATAATAATGGCATTTATTAAGCACTTGCTATGCGCAAAGCACTGTTCTAAGCGCTGGGGAGGTTACAAGGTGATCAGGTTGTCCCATGGGGGGCTCAGTCTTAATTCCCATTTTACAGATGAAGTAACTGAGGCGCAGAGAAGTTAAGTGACTTGCCCAAAGTCACAGAGCTGACAATTGGCAGAGTCGGTACTCGAACTCGTGACCTCTGACTTCAAAGCCCGTTCTCTTTCCACTGAGCCACACTGCTTCACTAATATAAGTGGCTTAGTGGTTAGAGGCCGGGCCTGGGAGTCAGAAGGACCTGGGTTCTAATCGAGGATCTGATGTTTATCTGCTGGATGACCTTGGGCAAGTCACTTCACTTCCTTGTGTTTCTGTTGCCTCATAATAATAATAATTATTATAATAATTGGCATTTGTTAAGCACTTACTATGTGCAAATCACTGTTCTAAGCACTGGGGAGGATACAGGCTGATCAGGTTGTCCCATGTGGGGCTCACAGTCTTAATCCCCATTTTACAGATGAGGTAACTGAGGCCCAGAGAAGTTAAGTGACTTGCCCAAGATCACACAGCAGACATGTGGTGGAGTAGGGATTCGAACCCATGACCTCTGACTCCAAAGCCCGTGCTCTTTCCACTGAGCCACGCTGCTGCCTCATGTGTGGACTGTTCAACCCGAATGCCTTTTATCTACACCAGGACCTTGTACAGTGCCTGGCCACAGTAGCACTCAATCTCCTTGCCCCCTCCTACCTCACCTTGCTCCTCTCCTACTACAATCAGCGTGGCTCAATGGAAAGAGCCCGGGCTTTGGAGTCAGAGGTTATGAGTTCAAATCCCTGCTCTGCCAATTGTCAGCTGTGTGACTTTGGGCAAGTCACTTCACTTCTCTGGGCCTCAGTTCCCTCATCTGTAAAATGGGGATGAAGACTGTGAGCCCCCCGTGGGACAACCTGATCACCTTGTAACCTCCCCAGTGCTTAGAACAGTGCTTTGCACATAGTAAACGCTTAATAGAATGCTATTATTGGAGAAGCAGTGTGGCTCAGTGGAAAGAGCCCAGGCTTTGGAGTCAGAGGTCATGGGTTCAAATCCCAGCTCCACCACTGATCAGCTGTGTGACTTTGGGCAAGTCACTTAACTTCTCTGGGCCTCAGTGACCTCATCTGTAAAATGGGGATGAAGACTGTGAGCCCCCCGTGGGACAACCTGATCACCTTGTTAACCTCCCCAGCGCTTAGAACAGTGCTATGCATATAGTAAGTGCTTAATAAATGCTATTATTATTATTATTATTGTTATTATTACACACCACTCCTCTAATACCAACCTTCCCACTGACCCTTAACTTCATCTATCTCACCGCCGACCCCTTGTCTACATCCTATGCCTACATCCTACAGCCTACATCTTATTTCTTCTAGACTGTGAGCCCACCTTCTAGACTGTGAGCCCACTGTTGGGTAGGGACCATCTCTATATGTTGCCAACTTGGACTTCCCAAGCGCTTAGTACAGTGCTCTGCACACAGTAAGCGTTCAATAAATACAATTGAATGAATGAAATCCTGCCTCTGTTCTGGAATGCCCTCCCCCCTCAAATCTGACAGACATTGACTCTCCCCTCTTTCAAAACCCTTATCGAAGACCCATTTCCTCCAAGAGGCATCCCAGACTAAGCCCTCCTTTCCTCTTCTCCTACTCCCTTCTACATCACCCTGACTTTCTCCCTCTATTCATCTCTCCGTCCCAGCCCCACACCGCTTATGTCCCTATCTGTCACTTATTTATATCTATTAATATCCATTTCCACCTCTAGACTGAAAGCTCACTGTGGGAAGGGAATGTGTCTGTTAGATTGTATTCTCCTAAAACCTTAGAACAGTGCTATGCACACGGTAAACACTCAATAAATATGATTGGCTGACTAACATATATTATTATTATTACTTGGCTTACAGGTGTGTGTGTGCATTCTAGCAAATCTACCATTCATTCAATCGTATTTAATCGCATTTATTAAATACCATTAACCATTCATTCAATCTTATTTATTGAGCGCTTATTGTGTGCAGAGTACTGTACCAATTCCCTGTTAAATAATAATGATGATATTTTGTGCTACGCCTTAGCACGAAATGCCCCAATCTGTCGTGGAACACAATTAAAAATAATAGTAATGATAATATTAATAATTCTCTAATAATATTATAATAATATTCTCCAATAATAATTAGTAATAATAATTATTATTAGAGAAGCAGCATGGCTCAGTGGAAAGAGCATGAGCTTGGGAGTCAGAGGTCATGGGTTCTAGTCCCGACTCCACCACTTATCAGCTGTGTGACTTTGGGCAAGTCACTTAACTTCTCTGTGCCTCAGTTACCTCATCTATAAAAATGGGGATCAAGACTGTGAGCCCCACTTGGGGCAACCAGTTTATCTTGTATCTATCCCAGCGCTTAGAACAGTGCTTGGCACATAGTAAGCACTTAATAAAAACTATCATCATCATTATTATTATTATTATTATTATTGTTAATTATGGTACTTGTTAAGCGCTTACTATGTACCGAGCACTGTTCTAACCACTGGGGTAAATATAAATTAGTCAGAATAGACACAGTCCCTGCCCACACAGAACTCACACTCCTAATCCCCATTTTAAAGATGAGGTAACTGAGGCCCAGAGAAGTGAAGTGACTTGCCCAAAGCCACAAAGCAGATGTGTAGCAGACATGGGATTAGAACCCATGACCTTCTGACTCCTAGGCCCATGCTCTACCCCTCAGTGGTATCAATCAATCAATCAATCAATCAATCAATCAATCAATCGCATTTATTGAGTGTTTACTGTGTGCAGAGCACTGTACTAAGTGCTTGGGAAGTACAAGTTGGCAACATATAGAGACAGTCCCTACCCAACAGTGGGCTCACAGTCTAGAAGGGGGAGACAGAGAACAAAACCAAACATACTAACAAAATAAAATAAATAGAATAGATATGTACAAGTAAAATAAATAGAGTAATAAATATGTACAAACATATATACATATATACAGGTATCCCTCTGAGCATTGTGCCAAGTGAGTGGGAGAGTACACTGGAGGTAGTAGACACCATCCTGACCCTCAGTAGAGCTCTCAGCCCACTTTGTGCAGAGCCCTGTACTGAATGCTTGGGAGAGTTCAGTAGAGTTATCAGACACAATCCCCACCCTCAAGAATCTTCCGGCCTATTGTGCACAGAGCACTATACTGAGCGCTCGGGAGAGTCCAATAGAGTTAATAGACAAGATGACTCCCCCTCCTCGGGAAGCTAACAGTCTACTGTGTGCAGAGCACTGTTCTGAACGCTTGGGTGAGGACCTTAGAGTTGGCAGGCAGTCTGCTGTGGAAGGCAGATGCTCAAATATAAGCGCTTAGTACAGTGCTCTGCGCACAGTAAGCCCTCAATAAATGCAACTTAATATGACATTTAGCAGGAGGGAGGCAAAGAGGAGATGTATGGAGGTTTATTGTCCCTCCCTTCCACTTGTGACACTGCCAACGTCAAAAAACAAAGCTCGATCTTCAACAAGTGGCGAACCAGATCGTGACTCTCCCAAAAACCCGGCCAGCCTGCGGTTCAGGCGAGGACAGATGGGATTCAGGATTTGGTCCTGACGACTCTGGGCATGCCCGATGTTTAACGACTCAATGTTTCAAATTTAAATTTCGATGAGCTGCCATAAGGCTTGGTGGCTAGAGCCCGGGCCTGGACGTCAGAAGGACCTGGGTTCTGATCCTGGTGCCACCAATTGTCTGCTGGGTGACCTTGGGCAAGTTGCTTCACCTTTCTGGGCCTCATTTCCCTCATCTGTAAATGGGGATTAATCAATCAATCAATCAATCAATCAATCGTATTTATTGAGCGCTTACTGTGTGCAGAGCACTGTACTAAGTGCTTGGGAAGTACAAGTTGGCAACATAATTAAGGATTAAGGGTGTGAGCCCCATGGGGCACAGGGGCTGTGTCCAACCTGATTGTCGTGGATTTACCCCAGTGCTTAGTACAGCACCTGACACATAGTAAGCGCTTAACAAGTGCCAACACTATTATTATTATTATTGATAATGGTGGTTGTTCATTCATTCATTCAATCGTATTTATTGAGCGCTTACTGTGTGCAGAGCACTGTACTAAGCGCTTGGGAAGTACAAGTTGGCAACATGTAGAGATGGTCCCTACCCAACAGCAGGCTCACAGTCTAGAAGGGGGAGACAGACAAGAAAACAAAACATATTAACAAAATAAAATAAATAGAATAGTAAATATGTACAAGTAAAATAAATAGAGTAATAAATATGTACAAACATACATACAGGTGCTGTGGGGAGGGGAAGGAGGTAAGGCGGGAGGGGTGGGGAGGGGGAGGACGGGGAGAGGAGAGGTTGTTAAGCGCTTACTATGTGTCAAGCATGGGTAGATACAAGCTAATCAGGTTGGACACAGTCTCTGTCCGGCATGGGGCTCACAGTCTTAATCAATATTATTATTATTATTATTATTATCTCCCTCCCTCTGCTCTACCCCCTTCCCCACCCCACAGCACCTGTGTATATTTGTACATATTTATTATTCTATTTATTTTATTAATAATGTGTATATATCTATAATTCTATTTATCTATTTTGATGTTATTGTTTTGTTCGTCCGTCTCCCCCTTCTAGACTGTGAGCCTGTTGTTGGGTAGGGATTGTCTCTATCTGTTGCCAAATTGTACCTTCCAAGCGCTTAGTACAGAGCTCTGCACACAGTAAGCGCTCAATAAATACGATTGAATGAATGAATGAATGAATAATAATTATTAATATTGTATCTCTCACCTGTTCCATGGCTGATCCACCCTCCCCATTCTATAGATGTCACTTTGACTTATTGATGCCTGTCTACTTGTTTTGTTTCGTTGTCTGTCTCCCCGCTTCTAGACTGTGAGGCCACTTTTGGGTAGGGATTGCCTCTGTTGCCGAATTGTACTTTCCAAGTACTTAGTACAGTGCTCCACACACAGTAAGTGCTCAATAAATACGACTGAATGAAAGAATGAAGCCCCCGCCACCCCACAAAACACACACATGTCTCCTCCCCCTACGTCCTTTTAGGAGTGAACAAGAGAGGGTTGGTCCGAAATTGCAGTGTCAAGTTACTGAATCAATCCATCGATGGTGTTTATTGAGCGCTTAACTGTGTTCAGAGCACTGTACTAAGTGCTTGGGAGAGTCCAGTGTAACAGAGGTGGTAGACACGATCCCTGCCCGCAATGAGCTTCCAATCCTAGAGGGGGAGGTTGACATTAAAATAAATAAAATCATTACGGTTCTGGACACAGCACCTGTATATATGTATATATGCTTGTACATATTTATTACTCTATTTATTTATTTATTTTACTTGTACATATCAATTCTATTTATTTTATTTTGTTAGTATGTTTGGTTTTGTTCTCTGTCTCCCCCTTTTAGACTGTGAGCCCACTGTTGGGTAGGGACTGTCTCTATATGTTGCCAACTTGTACTTCCCAAGCGCTTAGTACAGTGCTCTGCACACAGTAAGCGCTCAATAAATACGATTGATTGATTGATGGATTGACTGACATAAGTGTTGTGGGGCTGAGGGTGGATATCAGAGCCAAGTACCTAGGCAACACAGGGAGAGGAGGTGTTTGGGTGCAGCCTTGGTGAGAGGCAGGGGGCTGGACTGGTTGACCTCTGGAGGCTGTGGATGGAGGATTGTCTGCCTAGTGGGGAGTCCCTTCCCAAATCATTCTTCACTTGTCTGGAATCTTCTAACTAACTAAGTTAACTGACTAACCTTTCATCCTCCCTACAGACCATGGGCCTCCCACAGGCAAACTCCACTGACTCAGGAAAAAACTCCCACCAGAAGGAAAATCCTTTCCGCTTCTGTTACCAGAGTCATTTCCTGGTCAGGGCTTTAATGTGGGCCCTGCCTTCTTTCTCTCTATCTCTCTCTCTATCTTGCTCTCTTTCATTCTCTCCTGCTCTTTCTCTCTCTTTCGCTCTTTTTATTTCCTTTCCTCTCTCCTCTTCCTCTGTCTTTCTACATCTTTCTCTGCCTCTCTCCCTGTGCCTCTTTGTCTCTCTGTCACCCTGTATCTTTCTCTTCCTCTCTCTCCCTCTCTCCTGCTCCCAGTCTCTCTCCTTCTCCCTATGTCTCTTTCTCTGTTTCCCTCTCTCCCTGCCTCCTTCCGTCTCTCTCCTCCCTGTATCTGTTTCTCTCTGTCACACTTTGTGTCTCTATCTCTCTCCCTGTGTCTCTTTCTCCCTGCATCTTTCTCTCTCTCTCCCTGTGTCTCTTTCTCCCTGCATCTTTCTCTCTCTCTCCCTTTGTCTCCTTTCTCGATCTCTCTACATCTTTACCTCTCTGTTCCTGTCTCTTTCCCTCCCTCCTTCTCTGTCCCTGTCTCTCTGTCTCCCTGCATCTTTCTCACTTTCCCTCCCTTTTCTCCCTCCCACCCTTCCTCTTCCCCCCTACCCCACCTCTCTTTCGTTGTGTTTCTTTCTCTCTCTCCCTTGTCTCTCCCCATCTCTCCTCATTTATTTTTCCCTCTCTCCCTGTCTCTTTCTCTCCCTGTCTCTCTCCCTCTCCCTTTGCTTCCCTCCACCTTTTTTCCCCTCTCCCGGTCTCTGCCTCCCTTTCCCCCCTTTTCCTCTTTCTCCCATATCTCTCTCTCTCCCTCTTTGTGTTTCTTTCTCTCTCCTTTCCCCCATCTCTCCCTGTCTTTTTTCCCCTCTTCCTACCCCCTCTCCTGTATCTTTTGCTCTCCCCGCTCCCCCTGACTCTCCCTCTCTCTTTAAACTCCTGAACATTTGGAAAGCAGGCCGCAAGTTTGGCTTATCTGTTTCACAAGGTCATGCCTCATGCCTCATTCTCTCTGAGTCGCCATTAATTAGCCCAGGGTCATACTTTCCACGTGAAGTCACCCAAGTTGGACAGATTTTTCTGCAGCAATTAGGTTTCGGCTGATGGGCGAGACCAGCTGTGCTAGAAATCCTCTTTCGAGCAGGGCCCCGAGCCGCTCGCCACTGACCCTGCAGATGGAGGGACAGCATTGCAGGCCACCTCCAAACCTGAACCCCTGAGCCCCTCTTTCTTCTTTTTTCCCCCGTACTTCTTAAGTGTTTACTATGTTCCAGGCGCTGTACTAACCGCTGGGATGGGTCCAAGCTCATCAGGTTGGATGCAGTCCCTGTCCCACTTGGAATTCCCAGTTTTTAATCCCCATTTTTCAGATGAGGTCACTGGGGCCCAGAGAAGTGAATAATAATAATTATTATTATTATTGGGTATTTATTCATAATAATAATAATGATGGCATTTATTAAGCGCTTACTATGTGCAAAGCACCATTCTAAGTGCTGGGGGGGATACAAGGTTGTCCTATGTGGGGCTCACAATCTAAATACTCATTTTACAGATGAGGTAACTGAGGCACAGAGAAGTGAAGTGACTTGCCCAAAGTCACACGGCTGACAACTGGCTGAGCTGGAATTTGAACTCATGACCTCTGACTCCGAAGCCCGTGCTCTTTCCACTGAGCCACGCTGCTTCTCATGCTGTTAAGCACCTACTATGTGCCGGGCACTGTACCAAGCGCTGGGGTGGATACGAACAAATGGGGTTAGACACAGTCCCTGTCCGACATAGGGCTCACAGTCTCAATCCCTATTTTACAAATGGGGTCCCTGAGGCCCAGAGAAGTAAAGTGACTTGTCCAAAGTCACACAGGAGACTGGTGGCTTAGAACCTCGGCCCCCTGAATCCCAGGCTCGGCTCTGGCCACTAGGCCACGCTGCCTCTTTCCCCAGAAACTTGGTTGGACACAATGGACTCGTTATAAAGACGTACGATGGGCTGGCAGCATCAAATCGGATGTTATTCTTGGTGTCTGTTTTACGTTTTTTAATTTTTTTTTTCTATTTTGCTTGGAAAACACACCCTGGAGTGAACCTCCTCCTTCCTTTCATTCCTTTGGCTTTTTTATGATTTGGTAGCGGTTTGCTCTGGCACCTTCGCTCTCACTCAGACACATTCATTCCCTCTCCATCTTCGTCCTCTGCCCTTTTCCTTCTCCTTTTCTTTCTCCTTCCTACTTTTCTCTCTTTCCCTCCCCTCCCAATTTGTTTTCCTCTCTTCCTCTCATTTCTGTGGGACTCCCTGCCTCTCTCTCCCTCCTTCTTTTTCTCCCTCTCCCCCTTCCTTTTCCTGCCTCTCCCTTTTTCCCTCCCTCTGTTTCTTCTCTTTCTCTTTTCCTACTTCTCTGTTCTCCCCCTTCCCATTTCCCCCTCTTCCTCTCTCACTTTCCTCTCTTCCTTCCTCCCTCTTCCTCTCTCCCTTTTCTCCCTCTTCCTCTCTCACTTCTTCTCTGCTCCCTCTTCTTCTCATTTCTCCTTCTTCTCACTTGCCCTTCTTTCTTTCTCCCTCTTCTTCTCTCCCTCATTCCCCCTTCCTCTTACTATCCCCTCTTCCTCTCTCATCTCCCGCTCTTCCCTTCTCTCACTTCCCCCTCTTCCTTCCTCCCTCTTCACCCTCTACCTTTTCTTCCTCTTCTCCCTCTTTCTCTACCTCCTCTTCCTTGCTCCCTTTTCCCCTTCCCTGTGTCCTGTTTCTCTAAGTCTCTGCCTCTCTCTCTCTCTCTCTCTCTTTCTCTCTGTCTCTCCCCATCTCTCACACCAGGGTGTGGAACCCAGAGCAGTGGAATGATCACTTGTCTGATCCCTCCACTTCCAAGAGGATTGATTGGTGTGGGGTCGGATCAGAAACTAGGGTCACTGCTCACTGCCCACTGCTCACTGCTCACTGCCGACTGCTCACTGCTTGCTCCTCTAATGCCAACCTTCTCACTGTCCCTCGATCTTGTCTATCTTGCTGCCGACCCCTCATCCACATCCTGCCTCTGGCCTGGAAGGCCCTCCCTCTTTATATCCAACAGACAATAACTCTCCCCCTCTTCCAAACCTTATTGAAGGCCCACCTCCTCCCAGAGACCTTCCCTGACTAAGCTCTCCTTTCCTTTTCTCCCTCTCCCTTCTGCATTGTCCTGACTTGCTCTATATAATTATCCCTTCTCCCAGCCCCACACCACTTATTTCCATAACTCTCATTTATTTTTTAGATTAACGTCTGTCTTCCCTTCTAGACTTTAAGCTTATTGCGGGCAGGGAATGTGTCTGTTTATAGGTTTTATTTTACTCTCCCAAGCACTTAGTATAATGCTCTGCACACAGTAAGTGCTCAGTAAATATGATTGACTGACTGACTGACTCACTGCTCAGACCTCCAGCTGAACAAACAATTTCACTCTGTCACTTCCCCGCTCCCTTTCTCCCTCACCTGTGAGCCTGGTAATAATAACAATAATAATAATAATTATTATATGGCAGGCCTGGGCTTTTTCCACTAGTCCAGAGTCTGGTAATATGATAAGGCAGGCAGGCCAGGGCTTTTTCCACTAGGCAACACTACTTCTCCTGTGACCCCTAATAACAATAATATTTATGGTATTTGTTAAGTACTTACTATGTGCCAGGCACTGTACTAAGCGCTGGGGTGGATCCAAGCAAATTGGGTTGGACACACTCCCTTGTCCCATGTGGGGCTCACAGTCTCGATCACCATTTTCCAGAGGAGGTAACTTAGGCCCAGAGAAGTTAAGTAACTTGCTCAAGGTCACACAGTAGACAGATGCTGTCTCCCCCACTTCTAGACTGTGAGCCAGGTGTGGGCAGGGGTTGTCTCTCTTTGTTGCTGAATTGTACTTTCCAAGTGCTTAGTATAGTGCTCTGCACAAAGTAAGTGCTCAATAAATACAGTGGAATGAATGAATGAAGTGGCAGAACCAGGATTAGAACCCATGACTTTCCCACTCCCAGGCCCGGGCTCTATCCACTAAGCCATGTTGCTTCATCCTGCTTCATCCCCGTTCTCAAAGAGCTGATAGTCCAGTGGGGGAGATAGACTTTAAAATAAACTACCGATAGAGGGAAGGAAGCAAAGGGGATGCACACGTCAGTGTACTTACACAATTTTGCAGCAGTGTTCATACACAACTGTACATTCATTCATTCATTCAAGCTCACCTCCTCAGGAGGCCTTCCCAGACTGAGCCCCCTTTTCCCTCTCCTCCTCCCCCTCCATCACCCCCACAGCCCTACAGCACTTGTATATATTTGTACATATTTATTACTCTATGTAGTTTACTTGTACGTATTTACTACTCTATTTTATTAATGATGTGCATATAGCTATAATTCTATTTATTCTGATGGTTTTGATACCTGTCTACATGTTTTATTTTGTTGCCTGTCTCCCTCTTCTAGGCTGTGAGCCCGTTGTTGGGTAGGGACCGTCTCTATATGTTACCGACTTGTACTTCCCAAGCACTTAGTACCGTGCTCTGCACACTGTAAGCGCTCAGTAAATACGGCTGAATGAATGAAAATAATGATGGTATTTGATAAGCGCTTACTATGTGCCATGTACTGTTCTAAGCGCTGGGGTAGATACAAGGTAATCAGGTTGTCCCATGTGGGGGTCACAGTCTTAATCCCCATTTTACAGAGGAGGGAGCCGAGGCACAGAGAAGTGAAGTGACTTGCCCAAAATCACACAGCTGACCAGTGGTGAAGGTGGGATTAGAACCCACAACCTCTGACTCCCAAGCCCGGGCTCTTTCCACTGAGTCATGCTGCTCCTGAATTTATTGAGCACTTACTGTGCGCACAGCACTGTACTGAGTGCTTGGAAAGTACATTTCAGCAATACAGAGACACAAGAGCTTGCATACACTAATGTAAACTCCAAGTGTTCAGTACAGTGCTTTGCACATAGTAAGTGCTCTATAAATACAATTGAATGAATACACAATTTTACAGAGTTCATTCATTCATTCAATCGTATTTATTGAGCACTTACTGTGTGCAAAGCACTGTACTAAGTGCTTGGGATAGCATAGATACCCTGTTGTACAAAAAAATGCACGTATGCAGTTGTAAACAATAGAGTACGCCCCTAATAGTGTATGTACCCAACTGTACACAATGGTGTACATATGCAATTGTAAACGATAGAGTACATGCCCGATTTTGCAGAATAATGTACACAATAGATTACATGCACAATTATTAACAATAGAGTACACATCCAATTTTTCAGAATAGTGCACATCCCCAATACACAATACACAATATACATAATACAGTACAATGTATTGTATATGTACAATACAGTACATATGCAGTTATTAACAATAAAGAACACATCAAATCTTGCAGACGAGCGTACATCCCCAAGTGTACACAATCATAAACAATAGAGGACATACCAGATTCTGTAGACTAGCGTACATGCAAGTGTCCACATTAGAGCATATACACAATTATCAATAATAGAGTACAGAATAGTGCCCAGCCTCAAGTGTACACAATAGGGTACACGATTATTAACAACAGAGGTAACACCCAATTTTGCAGACTAGCGTATGTCCTCAAATGTACACAATAGTGTACGCCCACAATCGTAAAGAATAGAGCACACATCCTATTTCGCAGAATAGCGTCCATCCCCAAGTGTCCACAGTCGTGTACACTACACCCACAATGGTTCAAATAGCTTAGGATTTGGCACTTATTTATTCTATTTTATTTTGTTAATATGTTTTGTTTTGTTGTCTGTCTCCCCCTTCTATACTGTGAGCCCTCTGTTGGGTAGGGACCGTCCTGTATATGTTGCCAACTTGTACTTCCCAAGCGCTTAGTACAGTGTTCTGCACACAGTAAGCGCTCAATAAATACGATTGATTGATTGATTAGGATTAGCAAGGTGATGCAAGCCACCCAACAGATGCTGAGTGGTATAGTGGATAGAGCACAGGCCTGGGAGTTGGAAGTTTCATGTGTTCTACTCCCAACTTCCCTTGTGAGCAGGGATTGTCTCTATTTGGGGAAGATTGTCTCTGTTTGAGAAGCAGCGTGGCTCAATGGAAAGAGCACAGGCCTTGGAGTCAAAGGTCATGGGTTCAAATCTCAGCTCCGCCAATTGCCCACTGTGTGACTTTGGGCAAGTCACTTAACTTCTCTGTGCCTCAGTTACCTCATCTGTAAAATGGGGATGAAGACTGTGAGCCCCCCGTGGGACAACATGATCACCTTGCAACCTCCCCAGAGCTTAGAACAGTGCTTCACACATAGAAAGCGCTTAATAAACACCATTATTATTATTATTATTATTCTTATTTGGTGCTGAATTGTACTTTCCAAGCACTTAATACAGTGCTCTTCACAGAGTAAGTGCTAATTAAATACGATTGAATGAAATACGATTGAATGAACTCTGCCACTTGTCTGCTGTGTGACCTTGGGCTAGGACTTTAATTCCCTGGGTCTCAGTTACCTCATCTGTAAAATGGAGATTGAGACTGTGAACCTCATGTGGGACAGGGACTGGGTCCAACCCCATTCGCTTGTATCCACCCAGCGCTTAGTACAGTGCTGGGCACAAGATAAGCCCTTAATGAATGCCACAGTTCTTAATATTATTAGTGCACATCTACGGTGGTTCAAAGAGAGAAGAAGCGTGGCTCAGTGGAAAGAGCATGGGCTCCAAATCCTGGCTCCACCACTTGTCAGCTGTGTGACTTTGGGCAAGTCACTTCACTTCTCTGGGCCTCAGTTACCTCAACTCTAAAATGGGGATTAAGACTGTGAGCTCCCAGTGGGACAACCTGATCACCTTGTAACCTCCCCAGCACTTATAAAAGTGCTTTGCATATAGTACGCGCTTAATAAATGCCATCATTATTATTATTATTAAATAGCAATGGAGAAAACAAAGGAAGCCACACAGCAGGGTGTTTTCCCAGGTTTGTGACCGCCCCTGAAAGGGGAAAGGTCAGAGGCCCCCAGTGACCCTCCCGGGGCGGCCATCTGGTCCACCGCGAGATCCCTTGGAATACACGTTTTCCGAGCCGGAGAGCTCACATTCCCCGGGACTTCTGGCCAAGCCGCTTCCGGCCTCCCGAACCCCGGGCCAGCGCCGAGCCCCCGGAGCCCCTCGGCTTTGATGAGTTAAGTGGAAATGAATCAGAAAACCGCAGACGAGTCTCTTCCCGTGACGTCCGAAGAAGCTGCAGCCTCTTGAGGGGACGCACATGCCTGGAAAATCCACTCACCGGCCAGCCCTGCCCGGCTGTTTGGCGATGCCTTCCAGGGGAGGGATAAAGATGCTTTGACCTTACCCTTTCTGGGGCCAAGCAGACGGGGCCAATCATTCCCTAAATCGCTGGAAATCCTGGGAAGGGAATCCAGAAGCAGGTTTCTGAGCAGCGAAGGGAGGAGCTGGGTCTTCCGGGTGGGAGGTTGATTTCTTCCCTCATTCATTCATCCAATCATATTTATTGAGCGCTTACTGTGTGCAGAGCACTGTACTAAGCGCTTGGGAAGTACAAGTCAGCAACATTTAGAGACGGTCCCTACCCAACAATGGGCTCACAGTCTAGAAGAGAGAGACAGACAACAAAACAAAACATGTAGACAGGTGTCAAAAGAAGCAGCAGGGTGTCACGGATAGAGCCTGGGAATCAGAAGGTCATGGGTTCTCATCCCAACTCCCTCACTTGTCTGCTGTGTCACCTTGGGCAAGTTGCTTCACATCTCTGGGCCTCTGCTACCTCATCTGGGAAATGGGGATTGAGACGCTGAGCCTCATGTGGGATGGGGACTGGACTGGACTGGACTGATTACCTTCTCACTGCTTCACATCAAGTGAGGAAGTGAGGCCTAGGTAATAGGTGGGTGGGGATGAACAAAGACAGCCAAGAGGGCCGATGCGTCAGTTAGGGAGAGCTGGCAGAGAGAGCCTTGAAGCCCGCGGCCAGGGAGATGTCTTGGATGCAGGGGGGAAATCTGGGGGGCTTCGAGGAGGGGAGGGATGGGCTCTAGTGGCTCCATAGCCGACGTCTCAGGTCTCAGAGGGGAGGGGTGGAGGCAAGTAGACTGGGTGAGAGCCTCATGTGGGACAACTTGATCACCTTGTATCCCCCCCAGCGCTTAGAACAGTGCTTTGTACATAGTAAGCGCTTAATAAATGTTATTATTATTATTATGAGGGAGGAGGCCAGTAGATTTGGTGAGAGGATGAGGGACCGGCCTCGGGGGCTGCTGGGTAGACAGGAAGGAGCCAAGCGGGGGGGCCGCCTTGGAGGGAAGAGCATGAGGATTAGCCGCTGATTGAACACGAGGAGGTAAAGTATGGGTCATGGGTTCTAATCCTGGCTCTGCCACTTGTCTGCTGTGTGACCTTGGGCAAGTCACTTAACTTCTCTGGGCCTCAGTTACCTCATCTGTAAAATGGGGAGGAAGACTGTGAGCCCCACGTGGGACAACCTGATCACCTTATATTTAACCCAGCACTTAGAACAGTGCTTGGCACATGGTAAGCACTTGAGAAGCAGCGTGGCTCAGTGGAAAGAGCACGGGCTTTGGAGTCAGAGGTCATGGGTTCAAATCCCGGCTCCACCAGTTGTCAGCTGTGTGACTTTGGGCTAGTCACTTAACTTCTCTGTGCCTCAGTTCCCTCATCTGTAAAATGGGGATTAAGAATGTGAGCCCCCCGTGGGACAACCTGATCACCTTGTAACTGCCCCAGTGCTTAGAACAGTGCACTGCACATAGTAAGTGCTTAATAAATGCCATTATTATCATTATTATTATTATTATTATCTGCACATAGTAAGCGCTCAATAAATACGATTGATGGTGATTATGCAGAACGATACTACGGTCTTGGGCAGTAGGAAGCTGAATTGCCTCCTCTCCTCTCATTCATTCATTCATTCAATCATATTTATTGAGCACTTACTGTGTGCAGAACACTGTACTAAGCGCTTGTGAAGTCTCCCTTCTCCTTGGTGTCCAGGCAAAAACCAGAGGCCCCAGACTATGGTGGGCTCTGGGGGCTTTAACTTCTCTGCATCTCAGTTATCTCATCTGGAAAATGGGGATTAAGACCGTGAGCCCCACGTGGGACAACCCCATTACCTTCTATCTACCCCAGTGCTTAGAACAGTGCTTGGCCCAAAAGAAGCACTTAACAAATACCAACATCATCATCATTATTATTATTGCTAGCGATCCTGTCAGTGCAGCGATAGTCTCTGGAACAGTGTGGTGGCCAGGGCCTAGGCCTGGCTGTGAGATCTTTGGCCATTGGTGTGGGAGAGGTGGGCCGTGGGGATGATGATGTCAGACAGGGAAGGGGGTTGGTGGGGTGGCAGGGTGGGGAGCGAAGGGGGAAACGCTGTCATGTGTGTGTGTAATTTCTGCTTTTTGGGGGTTTTGGTTTGTGCATGGAGCAGCTCCTCAGTCTGGTGAGGGGAAGTGAGAGTCTTAGTCATTCATTCATTCATTCATTCAATCATATTAATTGAGCACTTACTAATAATGATGGCATTTCGTAAGTGCTTACTATGTGCCAAGCACTGCTCTAAGCACTGGCGGGGGATACAATAATCAATCTGCGCATCGGGCAGAAACTCCTCACCCTCGGCTTCAAGGCTGTCCATCACCTCGCCCCCTCCTACCTCACCTTCCTTCTCTCCTTCTGCAGCCCAGCCCGCACCCTCTGCTCCTCTGCCGCTAAACTCCTCACCGTGCCTCGTTCTCGCCTGTCCCGCCGTCGACCCCCGGCCCACATTGTCCCCCTGGCCTGGAGTGCCCTCCCTCTGCACATCCGCCAAGCTGGCTCTCTTCCTCCCTTCAAGGCCCTACTGAGAGCTCACCTCCTCCAGGAGGCCTTCCCAGACTGAGCCCCCTCCTTCCTCTCCCCCTCGCCCCCCCTCCATCCCCCCGTCTTACCTCCTTCCCTTCCCCACAGCACCTGTATGTATGTATATATGTTTGAACATATTTATTACTCTATTTATTTATTTATTTATTTTACTTGTACATATCTATTCTATTTATTTTGTTAATATGTTTGGTTTTGTTCTCTGTCTCCCCCTTCTAGACTGTGAGCCCACTGTTGGGTAGGGACTGTCTCTATATGTTGCCAACTTGTACTTCCCAAACGCTTAGTACAGTGCTCTGCACACAGTAAACACTCAATAAATACGATTGATTGATTGATTACTATGTGCAAGGCACTGTTCTAAGCGCTGGGGGTATACAAGGTGATCAGGTTGTCCCACAGGGGGCTCAAAGTCTTCATCCCCATTTTACAGATGAGGGAACTGAGGCCCAGAGAAGTTAAGTGACTTGCCCAAAGTCACACAGCTGACAAGTGGCAGAGCCGGGATACAAACCCATGACCTCTGACTCCAAGGTCCGTGCTCTTTCTACTGAGCCATGCTGCTTCTCTCAAGGTACACCTCCTCTCTCCCACCTTCTCTCACCTCCCTTCTCTCCTTCTCCAGCCCAGCCCGCACCCTCCGCTCCTCCGCCGCTAATCTCCTCACCGTACCTCGCTCTCGCCTGTCCCGCCATCGACCCCCGGCCCACGTCATTCCCCGGGCCTGGAATGCCCTCCCTCTGCCCATCCGCCAAGCTAGCTCTCTTCCTCCCTTCAAGGCCCTACTGTGAGCTCACCTCCTCCAAGAGGCCTTCCCAGACTGAGCCCCTTCCTTCCTCTCACCCTCGCCCCCCTCTCCATCCCCCTCATCTTATCTCCTTCCCTTCCCCACAGCACCTGTATATATGTATATATTTTTGTACATATTTATTACTCTATTTATTTATTTTACTTGTACATATCTATTCTATTTATTTTATTTTGTTGGTATGTTTGGTTTTGTTCTCTGTCTCCCCCTTTTAGACTGTGAGCCCACTGCTGGGTAGGGACTGTCTTTATATGTTGCCAACTTGTACTTCCCAAGCGCTTAGTACAGTGCTCTGCACACAGTAAGCGCTCAATAAATACGATTGATGATGATGATGAAGGTACAAGGTAAGTGACTTGCCCAAAGTCACATAGCTGACAAGTGGCATAGCTGGAATTAGAACTCACGACTTCTGACTCCAAAGCCCGTGCACTTTCCACTGTCACACCACTTCTCCAGTTGTTAAGCACTTGTTTTAACGGTGTTTGTTAAAGGTCTTCTTTGTGCTAGGCACTGTGCTAAGCGCTGGGGTAGCTACAAGAAAATAGGGTTGGATCCATTCCCTGTCCCATGGATCAATCTTAATATCAAGTTGCTTTAGGGGTATGAGACATAGACAGGAGGGGAATAGAATGTGGAGATGAGGGATTAGTCAGGGGAGTTTAAGTTTAGAACCTGGGTTTTAATGCCAGCTCTGCCACTTGCCTGTTGTGTGATCTCGGAGAAGTCACTTCACTTCTCTGTGCCTCAGTTTCCTCATCTGGAAAATGGGGATTGAGACTGTGAGCCCCACATGGGACAGGGACTACCTCCAACCCAATTTGCTTGTATCCACCCCAGCACTTAGTACAATGCCTGACACATAGTAAGCGCTTACCAAATATCGGAATCATTATTCTCTGTGCCTCAGCTACCTCATCTGTAAAATGGGGGTTAAGATTTTGAAGAAGAGCGTACAATTCATTCATTCATTCAATTGTATTTATTGAGCACTTACTGTGTACAGAGCACTGTACTAAGTGATTGGGAAATACAATTCAGCAATAAAGAGAGACAATCCCTTCCCACAACGGGCTCACAGTCTAGAAGGGGGGAGACAGACTTGTCAGCTGTGTGACTTTGGGCAAGTCACTTAACTTCTCTGTGCCTCAATTCCCTCATCTGTAACATAAGGACTAAGACTGTGATCCCCATGTGAGACAACCTGATAACCTTGTATCTACCCCCGTGCTTAGAACAGTGCCTTGCACATGGTAAGCGCTGAACAAATACCATCATTATTATTAGCAAATAAGTAAACAGGCCTTAGTAGCATCAATATAAATAAATAGAATTAGAGGTATATGAACATCATTAATAAAAATGAATAGAATTATATCTAGCAGGGGAGAAAGACACTCAAATGTGGGTCCTGGAGACTGTGAGCCCGTCTTCTAGACTGTGAGCCCGCTGATGGGTAGGGACTGTCTCTATATGTTGTTACTTTGGGCAAGTCATTTAACTTCTCTGTGCCTCACTCAGTTCCCTCATCTGTAAAATGGGGATGAAGACTGTGAGTCCCCCGTGGGACTCCCCCCAGCACTTAGAGCAGTGCTTTGCACATAGCAAGCACTTAATAAATATCATTATTATTATTATTATTATGTTGCCAACTTGTACTTCCCAAGCACTTAGTACAGTGCTCTGCACGCAGTAAGCGCTCATTAAATATGATTGAATGAATGAATGAATGTCCAACCTCATTACCTCATATCCACCCCAGCAGTTAGAACCATGTCTGGCCCATAGTAAGTGTTTAACAGATACCACCAAAAACAAAAGAGCAGTCATACTTTGGAAAAGAGAGGGAAGGGGAGACATTGAGAAAAGGTTGACAGAATAAGGACTAGGGAAAATGTTTGAGGAAGGGTGTGATGGGGCATTTTAAAACACCTGTAGCTTAGGGGCATTTCATAACAATTGAAGTTGATGATCTGTTTGAGGTTTGCCGAATGTGAACACGTCTAAGCTTGTGGTTCTTGAGAGGGAATTTATTGACAGAGGAATTTTAAGAAGTGAATTCTCAGGTGGGGGATGGGATTTCAACGTAGACTGGATCCCATTAAGGAATAATAATAATAATAATAATGGCATTTTATAAGTGCTTACTATGTGCAAAACACTGTTCTAAACGCTGGGGGGATACAAGGTGATCAGGTTGTCCCACGGGGGGGGGTCACAGTCTCCATCCCCATTTTACAGATGAGGTAACTGAGGCACAGAGAAGTGAAATGACTTGCCCAAAGTCATACACACAGCTGACAAGTGGCAGAGCTGGGATTTGAACGCATGACCTCTGACTCCAAAGCCCGGGCTCTTTCCACTGAGCCATGCTGCTTCTCAGAGCTTATTGGGAATTGTTGAATTATGGAATTACTGGGTAGGTACTGTGTGCAGAACATTGATCTAAGTGCTAGGTAAAATAGCGAAATGTTTGTCTGAAAATGTTCCTTAAGAGTTTACATGTGCATGCAAATGATATGCAAATTATTTACACACTGTATAATAATGATGGCATTTGTCAAGTGCTTATTATGTGTCAGGCACTGTACTGAGCGCTGGAGTGGATACAAGCAAATCAGGTCATTCATTCATTCATTCATTCAATTGTATTTATTGAGCACTTACTGTGTGCAGAGCACTGTACTAAGCGCTTGGAAAGTACAAGCCGGCAACATATAGAGACGGTCCCTACCCAACAACGGGCTCACAGTCTAGAAGGGGGAGACAGACAACAAAACACATAGACAGGTGTCAATACCATCAAAATAGATAAACAGAATTATAGATATATATAAACATTCATTCATTCAATAGTATTTATTGAGCACTTACTGTGTACAGAGCACTGTACTAAGCGCTTGGTTAGTACAAATCAGCAACATATGGAGACGGTCCCTACCCAACAATGGGCTCACAGTCTAGAATATATATATGTGTCAGACACAGTCCCCTGTCCCACATGAGGCTCTCAGTCTTAATTCCCATTTTATATATGAGGGAACTAAGGCACAGAGAAGTGAAGTGACTTGCCCAGGGTCACTCGGCAGACAAGTGGCAGAGCTGGGATTAGAACTCAGGTGCTAAATTAGATCCACAGAAGGGCCTCTTGTGGGCTTTGAGGAGCCCCTGGAACACTGCCCTCTGCTCATCAGGAAATGCCCACAGTCAGGACAAAGCTGAATTCATTCATTCATTCAATCATATTTATTGAGCGCTTACTGTGTGCAGAGCAGTGTACTAAGCACTTGGGAAGTACAAGTTGGCAACATATAGAGACGGTCCCTACCCAACAGCAGGCTCACAGTCTAGAAGGGGGAGACAGACAACAAAACAAAACATATTAACAAAATAAAATAAATAGAATAGTAAATATGTACAAGTAAAATTAATAAATAAATAGAATAATGTACAAACATATATACAAATATACAGGTGCTGTGGGGAGGGGAAGGAGGTAAGGCGGGGGGGGGATTGGGAAGGGGAGGTGGGGGAGAGGAAGGAGGGGGCTCAGTCTGGGAAGGCCTCCTGGAGGAGGTGAGCTCTCAGTAGGACTTTGAAGGGAGGAAGAGAGCTAGCTTGGCGGATGTGTGGAGGGAGGGCATTCCAGGCCAGGGGGAGGACGTGGGCCGGGGGTCGATGGCAGGACAGGCGAGAACAAGGCCCAGTGAGGAGGTTAGCGGCAGAAGAGCGGAGGGTGCGGGCTGGGCTGGAGAAGGAAAGAAGGGAGGTGAGGTATGGGAGGGCAAGGTGATGGACAGCCTTGAAGCCGAGAGTGAGGAGTTTTTGCCTGATGCGTAGGTTGATTGGTAGCCACTGAAGATTTTTGAGGAGGAGAGTAACATGCCCAGAGCGTCTCTGCACAAAGACAATCTGGGCAGCAGCATGAAGTATAGATTGAAGTGGGGCGAGACAGGAGGATGGGAGATCTTTTAGACTGTGAGCCCACTGTTGGGTAGGGACGGTCTCTATATGTTGTCAACTTGTACTTCCCAAGCGCTTAGTACAGTGCTCTGCACAAAGTAAGCGCTCAATAAATACGATTGATGATGATGATCAGAGAGGAGGCTGATGCAGTAAGAGGAAGGTACATTAACGAAGGTACTTGCAATTCTCTAGTAATTGCTTTGGTAGGAATCGTAAAAACATGCTAACAATACAAAATAATGGTGAGGTAACACCATATGCAGAATATAACAATAGTACTAATACTAATAATAATAATGATGGTATTTGTTAAGCGCTTACTATCTATTTACATTTTAATGGTATTTAAGTGCTTACTATGTGTCAAGCACTGATTAAGCACCAGGGTAGATACAAGGAAATCAGGTCAGACACAGCCCCTGTCCCACATTTTATTGTTGAGGAACCTGAGGTCCAGGGATGATAACGATTTGCCCAAGCTCATACAGCAGGCAAGGGCAACTTGAGAAGCAGCATGGCGTAGGGAATAGAGCCCAGGCTTGGGATATTTATTCTATTTATTTTATTTTGTTAATATGTTTTGCTTTGTTCTCTGTCTCCCCATTCTAGACTGTGAGCCCACTGTTGGGTAGGGATCGTCCCTATATGTTGCCGACTTATACCTCCCAAACGCTTAGTAGAGTGCTCTGCACACAGTAAGCGCTCAGTGAATATGATTGAATGAATGAATGAATTAATGAATGACCTGGGTTCTAATCCAGACTCCGGCTCTTGTCTGCCATGTGACGTGGGGCAACTCACTTCACTTCTCTGGGCCACAGTTCCCTCATCTGGAAAATGGGGATTGAGGGTGTGAGTCCCATGTGGGACAGGGACTGTGTTCAACCTGGTGATCTTGCATCTACCCCAGCACTTAGAACAGTGCTTGGCACATAGTAAGTGCTTACCAAATGCCATAACTTGTATTATTAGTATTAGCATGGGGCTGGGAGTCAGAAGGTCAGCGTGGCTCAGTGGAAAGAGTACGGGCTTGGGAGTCAGAGGACATGGGTTCTAATCCTGGCTCTGCCACCTGTCTGCTGTTTGGCCTTGGGCAAGTCACTTGACTTCTCTGAACCTCAGTTACCTCATCTGTAAAATGGGGATTAAGACTGTGAGCCCCAAGTGGGACAACATGGCTACCTTGTATCTATCCCAGCATTTCATTCATTCAATTGTATTTATTGAGTGCTTACAGTGTACAGAGCACTGTACTAAGCACTTGGAAAGTACAAGTTCGCAACATATAGAGATGGTCCCTACCCAACAGCGGGCTCACAGTCTGGAAGGGGAAGACAGAGAACAAAACAAAACATACTGACAAAATAAAATAAACAGAATAAATATGTACAAATAAAATAAATAGAGTAATAAATACGTACAAACATATATACATATATACAGGTGCTGTGGGGAGGGGAAGGAGGTAAGGTGGGGGGTGGGCAGGGGGAAGGGGGAGAGGAAGGAGGGGGCTCAGTATGGGAAGGCCTCCTGGAGGAGGTGAGCTCTCAGTAGGGCCTTGAAGGGAGGAAGAGAGCTAGCTTGGCGGATGTGCGGAGGGAGGGCATTCCAGGCCGGAGGGATGACGTGGGCCAGGGGTCAATGGTGGGACAGGCGAGAACGAGGCACGGTGAGGAGATTAGCGGCAGAGGAGCGGAGGGTACGGGCTGGGCTGTAGAAGGAGAGAAGGAAGGTGAGGTAGGAGGGGGCCAGGTGATGGACAGCCTTGAAGCCGAGGGTGAGGAGTTTTTGCCTGATGCATAGGTTGATTGGTAGCCACTGGAGATTTTTGAGGAGGGGAGTAAAATGCCCAGAGCATTTCTGGACAAAGACAATCTGGGCAGCGGCGTGAAGTATGGATTGAAGTGGGGAGAGACAGGAGGATGGGAGATCGGAGACGAGGCTGATACAGTAGTCCAGACGGGATAGGATGAGAGCTTGAATGAGCAGGGTAGTGGTTTGGATGGAGAGGAAAGGGCGGGTCTTGGCAATGTTGCGGAGGTGAGACCGGCAGGTTTTGGTGACGGCTTGGATGTGAGGGGTGAACGAGAGAGCGGAGTCGAGGATGACACCAAGGTTGCGGGCTTGTGAGACGGGAAGGATGGTAGTGCCGTCAACAGTGATGGGGAAGTCAGGGTTTGGGAGGGAAGACAAGGAGTTCAGTCTTGGACATGTTGAGTTTTAGGTGGCAGGCAGACATCCAGATGGAGATGTCCTGAAGGCAGGAGGAGATGCGAGCCTGGAGAGAGGGGGAGAGGGCAGGGGCAGAGATGTAGATTTGGGTGTCATCAGCGTAGAGATGATAGTTGAAGCCGTGGGAGCGAATCATATCACCAAGGGAGTGAGTGTAGATTGAGAACAGAAGGGAACCCAGAACTGACCCTTGGGGAACCCCTACAGTAAGGGGATGGGAGGGGGAGGAGGAACCTGCAAAACAGACTAAGAATGAATGGCTGGAGAGATAAGAGGAGAACCAGGAGAGGACGGAGTCTGTGAAGCCAAGGTTGGATAGCATGTCGAGGAGAAGGGGGTGGTCTACCATGTCAAAAGCAGCTGAGAGGTCGAGGAGGATTAGGATAGGGTATGAGCCATTGGATTTGGCAAGCAGGAGGTCATTGGTGACCTTTGAGAGGGCAGTTTCTGTGGAATGTAGGGGATGGAAGCCAGATTGCAGGTGGTCGAGGAGAGAGTTGGCGTTGAGGAATTCGAGGCAGCACGTGTAGATGACTCGTTCAAGGAGTTTAGAAAGGGATGGTAGAAGGGAGATAGGGCGATAACTAGAAGGTGAGGTGGAGTCAAGAGAGGGTTTTTTAGGATGGGAGAGACGTGGGCATGTTTGAAGGCAGTGGGGAAGGAACCAGTGGAGAATGAGCAGTTGAAGATGGAAGTTAAGGAGAGGAGAAGGGACGGAGTGAGAGATTTCATAAGATGAGAGGGAATGGGGTCAGAAGCACAGGTGGTCGGAGTAGCACTTGAGAGGAGGGAGGAGATCTCCTCTGAGGATACTGCTGGGAAGGATGGGAGAGTAGCCGAGAGCGTTGAGAGCCAGGGGTTGGAGAAGGGCTGGGGGGAGTGACTTTGGGGAGCTCAGACCTGATGGATTTAATTTTATTAATGAAGTAGGAGGTCAGATTGTTGGGGGTGAGGGAAGGAGGAGGGGGAGGAACCGGGGGCCTGAGAAGGGAGTTGAATGTTCAGAAGAGCTGACGGGGATGATGGGCATGGGTGTCAATAATGTAGGATAACTAGTTTTGTCTGGCAGAGGAGAAGGCTGAGGTAAGGCTGGGGGGGATGGGGAGGGGGAGGAGGGGGAGAGTAAGGGGGGGTTCTTAGAACCAGCACTTAGAATGGTACTCGGCACATAGTAAGTGCTTAACAAATACCACTGTTATTATTATTAATAACTTCAACTAATTATTAATAGCTTCAACTATCATCTCTACTCTGATGACACCCAGATCTACATCTCTGCCCCTGCTCTCTCCCCCTCTCTCCAGGCTCGCATCTCCTCCTGCCTTCAGGACATCTCCATCTGGATGTCTGCCCGCCACCTAAAGCTCAACATGTCGAAGACTGAACTCCTTGTCTTCCCTCCCAAACCTTGCCCTCTCCCTGACTTTCCCATCTTTGTTGACGGCACTACCATCCTTCCCGTCTCACAAGCCCGCAACCTTGGTGTCATCCTCGACTCTGCTCTTTCATTCACCCCTCACATCCAAGCCGTGACCAAAACCTGCCAGTCTCAGCTCCATAACATTGCCAAGATCCGCCCTTTCCTCTCCATCCCAACCGCTACCCTGCTCATTCAAGCTGTCATCCTATCCCGTCTGGACTACTGCATCAGCCTTCTCTCTGATCTCCCATTCTCGTGTCTCTCTCCACTTCAATCCATACTTCATGCTGCTGCCCGGATTATCTTTGTCCAGAAACACTCTGGGCATATCACTCCCCTCCTCAAAAATCTCCAGTGGCTACCAATCAATCTGTGCTTCAGGCAGAAACTCCTCACCCTGGGCTTCAAGGCTGTCCATCACCTCGCCCCCTCCTACCTCACCTCCCTTCTCTCCTTCTACAGCCCAGCCCGCACCCTCCGCTCCTCCACCGCTGATCTCCTCACCGTACCTCGCTCTCGCCTGTCCTGCCATCGACCCCCGGCCCACGTCATCCCCCGGGCCTGGAATGCCCTCCCTCTGCCCATCCGCCAAGCTAGCTCTCTTCCTCCCTTCAAGGCCCTACTGAGAGCTCACCTCCTCCAGGAGGCCTTCCCAGACTGAGCCCCTTCCTTCCTCTCCCCCTCGTCCCCCTCTCCATCCCCCCCATCTTACCTCCTTCCCTTCCCCACAGCACCTGTATATATGTATATATGTTTGTACATATTTATTACTCTATTTATTTATTTATTTATTTTATTTGTACATATCTATTCTATTTATTTTATTTTGTTAGTATGTTTGGTTTTGTTCTCTGTCTCCCCCTTTTAGACTGTGAGCCCACTGTTGGGTAGGGACTGTCTCTATATGTTGCCAATTTGTACTTCCCAAGCGCTTAGTACAGTGCTCTGCACATAGTAAGCGCTCAATAAATACGATTGATGATGATTATTATTATTATGGGTCTAACCCCAGCTCTGCCATTTGTTGTGTGGCCTTGGACAATTCGCTTCACTTCTCTTCCCAAGCGCTTAGTACAGTGCTCTGCACATAGTAAGCGCTCAATAAATACGATTGATTGATTGATTGATTGATTCTCTGTGCTTCACTTACCTCATCTGTAAAATGAGGATTAAGATTGTGATTCCTATGCGGTACATGGGCTATGTCCACTCCAATTTGCTTGTATCTACCTCAGCCCTTAGAATAGTGCCTGGCACATAGTAAGTACTTAACGATTATCATTATTATTATTCATTTGGTTCATCCTTCTGCCTCCAGACAGATGACTAGCCAAGTCAGAAAGGACAGATGTTTCTCCTACCTTGTTTTTAAATCAATCAATAAAACAATTAGCATGGCATAGTGGCTAGAGCCCAGGCCTGGGAGTCAGAAGTCATGGGTTCTAATCCTGACTCTGCCAGTCAGTCTAATCTAATCTAATTAATATAATCCCAGCAGCACCCAAAGTCTGCAGGGTGACTTTGGGCAAGCCACTTCACTTCAGCGTGGCTCAGTAGAAAGAGCCCAGGTTTGGGAGTCAGAGGTCATGGGTTCTAATCCCGGCTCCGCCATTTGTCTGCTGTGTGACTTTGGGCAAGTCACTTCACTTCTCTGAGCCTCAGTTACCTCATCTGTAAAATGGGGATTAAGACTGTGAGCCCCATGTGGGACAACCTGATCACCTTGTATTCCCCCCGACCCCAGCTCTTAGAACAGTGCTTCGCACCTAGTAAGGGCTTAGCACATGCCATCATTATTATTATTCTCTGGGCCTCAGTTCCCTCTGATAGAAAATGGGGATTAAGACTGTGAGCCCCCACTGGGACAGGGACTGGGTCCAACCTGATTTGCTTGTATCCACGTCAGCGCTTAGTTCAATGCCTGGCACACAGTAAGCACTTACCAAATACCATTATTATTATCATTATTATTATTAGGAAAAGCACAAGTGAAGATGAAAATGACAATTAACACCAGTGGAAACTCAGTTTGAGCCCTTCGAAGTAAAACTGAGCAACCCAAAGCTGGAATAGTGCTTCTAATTCTCAGGCCACTTGGAAAATACTCTTCCACTTGAGGAAAAGAAGAAGGAATTCAAAACAGCAAGAGAGGAAGCCGCTTAGAAATCTCCAGAGTGGGCCAGCAGATGAATGCTGGAAATCATTATGTTATATGGGCGAATCTGGGCCCAGAAGAGAGAATCTTTCTGTGTCTGTGCCTGGTTCACTGTGCACTGTAAATAGCTTATCCAGACACTCTGAATGGATCTCACAATATGGAATGCATTATCCCACCAAGCCGTTGTCATGCTATTCCATATATCTCCTAAAAGGCTTGACGTTAAACCTTTCCAGCTTTGTTCAGAATTCGTCAAAAAATATTTGAAGGTAAATGGTGTCATGCTGACCCTTTTTTTACAGTATTTCTTAAGTACTTACTATGTGCGAGGCATTGTGCTAAGCCCTCAGGTAGATATAAGATAATCAGGTTGAACACAGTCCCTGTAGTAATAATAATAATGATGATGGCATTTATTAAGCACTTACTATGTGCAAAGCACCGTTCTAAGTGCTGGGGAGGTTACGAGGTGATCAGGTTGTCCCACAGGGGGCTCACAGTCTTAATCCCCATTTTTACAGATGAGGTAACTGAGTCACAGAGAAGTTAAGTGACTTGCCGAAAGTCATGCAGCCGCCAATTGGAGGAGTTGGGATTTGAACTCATGACCTCTGACTCCAAAGCCTGTGCTCTTTCCACTGAGCCACGCTGCTTCTCCACATGGGGCTCACAGTCTTAATCCCCTGTCTTAATCTCTGAGACCCAGAGAAGTGACTTTCCCAGGGTCACACAGCAGGTAAGTGGCAGAGCCAAGATTAGGAACCAGTTCCTTTGGCTCCCAAATCCAGATTTTTTCCACTGGCCCCCATTATTATTATTTTTTTTTACGGTATTTGTTGAGAGCTTATTATGTGCCAGGTGCTGTTCTAAGCACTGAGGTAGATACAAGATAATCAGGTTGGACACAGTCCCCGTCCCTCATGTGACTCACAAGAGAAGCAGCGTGGCCTGGTGGCTAGAGCCCAGGCGAACAGTCCTCATCCCACGTGGGGCTCACAGTCTCAATCCCCATTTTACAGATGAGGTAAATGAGGCACAAAGAATGAAGGGACTTGCCCAAGGTCACACAGCAGACAAGTGGCCGAGCTGGGATTAGAACCCATGACCTTATGACTCCTACACCCAGGCTCTATCCACAACACCATGCTGTTTCTCATACTTCCTATGGCTAGGGATCAATTTATCCATCAATCAGAGATATTTATTGATTGATTCCTTCAATCAATAGTATTTATTGATGTTTACTGTGGATAGGTTTCTGTATTAAGGACTTGGGAGAGTAATTATAATAATAATTGTGATGTTTGTTAAGCAGATTTTTGCTAAAAATGGTATTTGTTAGCGCTTACTATGTGCCAGGCACTGTTCTAAGTGATGGGGTAGATACAAGGATAGACACAATCCGTGTTCCACATGGGGCTCACAGTTTTAGTCCCCATTTTACAGATGAGGGAACTAAGACACAGAGAAGTGAAGTGACTTGCCCAAGGTCACACAGCAGACACACGGCAGAGATGGAATTAGAATCCAGGTGCTGGGATTAGAACTCCAAGTATGCACCAAGCACTGTACTAAACCCTGGGGAAGATACAAGATAATCAGACCCCACAGTAGGCTCACGGTTTAAGTAGGAGGGAAAACAGGTATTTTTTATTTATTCATTTATTCCTTTATTTATAGTCTCTGTTGAGTACTTACTACATGCCAGACACTGTACTAAATTCTGGTGTAAATACAAGATAACCAGGTTGGACATAATCCATGTCTCACATGGAGCTCATAGTCTTAATTCCCATTAGACAGATGAGGCAACTGAGGCCCAGAGAAGTCAAATAACTTGCCCAAAGTCACCCAGCAGACAATAATGATAATCATTAATAATTATGGTACTTGTTAAACACTTACTATGTGCCAAGCACTGTTTTAAGTGCTGGGGTTGATATAAAATAATCAGGTTGGAAACAGACCCTGTCCCAAGTGGGGCTCACAGGTTTAATCCCCATATTAAATATGAGAAGCAGCATGGCTCAGTGGAAAGAGCACTCCCAAGGGCTTGGGAGTCAGAGATCATGGGTTCTAATCCCGGCTCCGCCACATGTCTGCTGTGTGACCTTGGGCAAGTCACTTAACTTTTCTGAGCCTCAGTGATCTCATCTGTAAAACGGGGATGAAGACTGTGAGCTCCACGTGGGACAAACTGATCACCTTGTATCCCCCAGCGCTTAGAACATTGCTTTGTACATAGTAAGCACTTACCAAATGCCATCATTATTATTATATTATATTTATCTAGAGCAGCATGGCATAGGGGATAGAGCTTGGTCCTGGAAGTCAGAAGGTCATGGGTTCTAATCCCAGCTCTGCCATATGTCTGCCGTGTGACCTTGGGAGAGTCACTTTATTTCTCTGGACATCAGTTACCTCATCTGTAAAATAGGGATTAAGAATGTGAGCCCCACGTGGAATAGGGACTATGTCCAAACTGATTAACTTGTATCTACCCCAGCATTTAGAACAGTGCTTGGCACATAGTAGGCTCTTAACAAGTACCACTATTATTATTATTATTATATTATAGATGAGGTAACTGAGGCCCAGAAAAGTGAAGCTACTTGCTCAAGGTCACACAGTAGACAAGTGGAGGAGTCAGGATTAGAATCCATGACTTTCTGATTCCCAGGCCTGGGCTCTAGCCACTCCACCAAGCTGTTGCTTCTTGGAGTCCAACACAACATGTTGGCAGATGCGATCCCTGCCAGGAAGAGACAGACTTTCAAGAAAAAATAGATAATTTTAGGGATATGCTGCGGGGCTGAGAGAGGGGTGAACAAAAGGCACAATCCAAGATGAGTTTGAAACACAAGATTGCTTGTCCTGTAAAAAGTGTGCTGTCTCCCTGCCTCCGGCCTCTCCAGCCTAGGCTGACACTTGCTACCCGGCTCGTCTTCCCGAACCTTCTCTCGGCCCCCGCCTCACCCCTCCTCGTTCACTCATTCAGTCGTATTTATTGAGCGCTTACTGTGTTCAGAGCACTGTACTAAGCGGTTGGGAGAGGACAGTATAACAGGAAACAGACACAATCCTGCCCCCAGCAAACTCACGGTCTCCTTCAAAGCCTCCAGCGGCTTCCTGTGTCTTTCCACATGGATCCCAAATGTCTCACAGTCAGCTTCCCGTCCTTCCCTCTCTGTTCTCTTTTCCCGCCATCTTCTCTCCACCCGAAGCCAACTTTCCAGGCACCCACCCTTCAATCTCCCCTCTCCTCAAAGCCCACCTCCTCCAGGAAACCTTCTAGGATTGACCTTCCAGCACCCAGAGCATCTTTCCCCACATCAGGCTGACCGCAGCTCCCCCCACCTTCCGGCCCTCCTCAAACCACATCACCCCCAGGAAGCCTTCCCTAATTGATCTCCCCAGAGCATCCCTGCCCACGTCAGGCAGACGGCAGCTCTCCCCACCTTCCAACCCTCCTGTAAGCCTCCTCCAGGAAGCCTTCCCTGATTGATCTCCCAGCACCCGGAACATACCTGCCACCAACTCTAGCATTGAGGTATGACTTACATACCCCTTCACCCTCACGTTTATACTTCTGCTCAGTTGATTTATTGTGACCCCATGTTTGTCCCTTCCATTAGATTGGAAGCTCCTTGTAGGCAGGAATGGGGGTCATTTCTTTATTCTCACCTTCTCAAATGCCTAATAGAGTGTATCACAGCAAGCTAAGGCTAAATGAACACTACCTCCACATTTACTGCTACTATTACTCCTACTACTGCTACTAATAATAATTGTGGTATTTCTTAAGCACTTACTATATGCCAAGCACTGTATTAAGCGCTGGGATGGTTACAAGAAAATCAGGTTGGACACAGTCCCCGTCTCACATGGGGCCCACAGTCTCAATCCCCACTTTCCAGGTGAGGTAACTGAGGCCCAGAGAAGTGAAGTGACTTGCCCAAGGTCACACAGCAGACAAGTGGCAGAGGCAGGATTAGAACCTATGACCTTCCAGGCCCGGGCTCCATCAACTACGCTATGCTATTTGCCATACTACTACTGCTGTTGCTACTACTACTTCTATGACTCCAGCTTGGCCTAGTGGCAAGAGCAAGGGCTTGGGAGTTAGAGGTCATGGGTTCTAATCATTCTACTGCTTGTCTGCTGTGTGACCTTGGGCAAGTCACTTCACTTCTCTAGGCCTCAGTTCCCTCATCTGGAAAATGGGGATTGAGACTGTGAGCCCCATGATTGGCTTGTATCTCCTCCTGCCTTCAGGATATCTCTACTTGGATGTCCTCTCACCACCTAAAACTCAACTCCTTCCCAGCAGTATCCTCAGATGAGCTCTCCTCCCTCCTCTCAAGTGCTACTCCGGCCACCTGTGCTTCTGACCCCATTCCCTCTCATCTTAATGAAATCTCTCGCTCTGTCCCTTCTCCCCTCCTTAACTTCCATCTTCACCTGCTCACTCTCCACTGGTTCCTTCCCCTCTGCCTTCAAACATGCCCACGTCTCTACCATCCTAAAGAAACCCTCTCTTGACCCCACCTTATCTTCTAGTTATCACCCTATCTCCCTCCTACCATTCCTTTTCAAACTCCTTGAATGAGTCGTCTATCCACGCTGCCTCAAACTCCTCAACACCAACTCTCTCTTCGACCCCCTCCAATCTGGCTTCGATCCCCTTCATTCCATGGAAACTGCCCTCTCAAAGGTCACCAATGACCTCCTGCTTGCCAAATCCAAAGGCTCCTACTCTATCCTAATCCTCCTCGACCTCTCAACTGCCTTCGACACTGTGGACCACCCCCTTCTCCTCAACCCGCTATCCAACCTTGGCTTCACAGACTCTGTCCTCTCCTGATTCTCCTCTTATCTCTCTGGCCATTCATTCTCAGCCTCTCTTGTGAGCTCCTCCTCCCCCTCCCATCCCCTTACTGTAGGGGTGCCTCAAGGCTCATTTCTTGGTCTCCTTCTGTTCTCTATCTACACTCACTCCCTTGGTGACCTCATTCGCTCCCACGGCTTCAACTACCATCTCTACGCTGATGACACCCAAATCTACATCTCTGCCCTTGCTCTCTCTCCCTCCCTCCAGGCTCATATCTCCTCCTGCCTTCAGGACATCTCCATCTGGATGTCTGCCCACTATCTAAAACTCAACATGTCCAAGACTGAACTCCTTATCTTCCCTCCCAAACCCTGCCCTCTCCCTGACTTTCCCAACACTGTTGACGGCACTACCATCCTTCACGTCTCACAAGCCCGCAACCTTGGTGTCATCCTCGACTCCGCTTTCTCATTCACCCCTCACAACCAATCCGTCACCAAAACCTGCCAGTCTCACGTCCGCAACATCTCCAAGATCCGCCCTTTCCTCTCCATCCAAACTGCTACCCTGCTTGTTCACTCTCTCATCCTATCCCGATTGGATTACTGTATCAGCCTCCTCTCCCATCTCCCATCCTCCTGTCTCTCCCCACTTTAATCCATACTTCACACCACTGCCCGGATCATCTTTGTGCAGAAACGCTCTGGGCATGTTACGCCCCTCCTCGAAAATCTCCAGTGGCTACCAATCAACCTACGCATCAGGCAAAAACTCCTCACCCTCGGCTTCAAGGCTGTCCATCCCCTCGCCCCCTCCTTCCTCACCTCCCTTCTCTCCTTCTACAGCCCAGCCTGCACCATCCACTCCTCTGATGCTGATCTCCTCACTGTGCCTCATTCTCACCTGTCCCGCCGTTGACCCCGGCTCACGTCCTCCCCCGGCCTGGAATGCCCTCCCTCCGCACATCCACCAAGCTAGCTCTCTTCCTCCCTTCAAAGCCCTACTGAGAGCTCACCTCCTAGAGGAGGTCTTCCCAGACTGAGCCCCCTCCTTCCTCTCTCCCTCCTCCCCCTCCCCTTCCCCCATATTACCTCCTTCCCCTCCACACAGCACCTGTATATATGTATATATGTTTGTACATATTTATTACTCTATTTATTTATTTTACTTGTACATATTTATTCTATTTATTTTATTTTGTTAATATGTTTTGTTTTGTTCTCTGTCTCCCCCTTCTAGACTGTGAGCCCGCTGTTGGTTAGGGACTGTCTCTATATGTTGCAAACTTGTACTTCCCAAGCGCTTAGTACAGTGCTCTGCACACAGTAAGCGCTCAACAAATATGACATTGATTGATTGATTGTACTTCCCAAGCACTTAGTACAGTGCTCTGCACACAGTAAGTGCTCAATAAATACAATTGAATGAATGAATGAATGAATGAATGAACATGTCCAAGACTCAGCTCCTTATCTTCCCTCCCAAACCCTGTCCTCCCCCGAACTTTACCATCACTGTAGACAGCAAGACCATCATTCCCGTCTCACAAGCCCACAACCTTGGTGTCATCCTTGACTCCTCTCTCTCTCTTTCATCCCACACATCCAATCCATCCCCAAGCTTGCCAGTCTCACCTTCACAACATCACCAAGATCCTGCCAATTCCTTGCCATCCAAACCGCTACTGTGTTAGTACAGTCTCTCATCCTATCCCGACTGGATGACTGCATCAGCCTCCTTTCTAACCTCCCAACCTCCTGCCTCTCCCCACTTCAGTCCAAACTTCAGTCTGCTGCCTGGAATATCTTTCTACAGAAACATTCAGTACTTCTCACCCCCATCCTCAAAAATCTCCAGTGGTTGCGTATCAACCTCCTTATCAAACTCCTCACTATTGGCTTCAAAGCTCTTCATCACCTTGCCCCTTCTTACCTACCTCCCTTCTTTCCTCCATCCTAGCCCACACACTCCGCTCCTCTGGTGCTGCTAACCTCTTCACTGGGACTCCATCTTGCCTGTCCCATCGTCGACCCCTGCCCCACATTCTACCATTGGCCTGGGACACCCTCCCTCCTCAAATCCAGCAGACAATCACTCTTCCCCCCTTCAAAGCCCTACTGAACATGCACCTCCTCCAACAGGCCTTCCAAGACTAAGCCCCCTTTTCCTCAGCTCCCCCTCCCTTCCTCGTCACCCTGACTCAGTCCCTCGGCCCCAACCCCCAACCCGATAGCACTTATGTATATATGTATATATCTATAATTCTATTTATTTATATTGTTGCCTGTTCACTTGTTATAATGTCTATCTCCCCCCTCTAGGCTGTAAGCCCATTGTGGGCAGGGATTGTCTCTATTACTGTATTGTACTTTCCAAATGCTTAATCCAGTGCTCTAAAAACAGTAAGCTCTCAATAAATACGATTGGATGAATGAATGACAAAGACTGTGTCCAACCTGATTACCGTGGATCTATCCCAGTACTTAGAACAGTGCTTGACACATAGTAAGATCTTAACAAATGCCATAATTATTAATAATTATCATTATTATTACTGCTACTACTACTTCTACTCATGCTGCTTCTATTACCGCTACTACTTTTACCCCTGCTGCTACTACTACTTCTACTAAGTACTAAGTACTAAGTACTAAGGAGAAGCAGCATGGCTTAGTGGAAAGAGCGTGGGCTCTGGAGTCAGAGGTCATGGGTTCAAACCCCGGCTCCGCCAATTGTCAGCTGTGTGACTTTGGGCAAGTCACTTCACTTCTCTGGGCCTCAGTTACCTCATCTGGAAAATGGGGATAAAGACTGTGAGCCTCCTGTGGGACAACCTGATCACCTTGTAACCTCCCCAGCACTTAGAACAGTGCTTTGCACATAGTAAGCACTTAACAAATGCCATTATTATTATTATTATTATTACTACTGTTGCTCCTGCTACTACTATGACACTGACTGCCACTACTATTTCTACTCTAACTACTACTTAATAATAATAATAATGATGATATTTGTACAACACATACAATGTGCCAAGCACCGTACTGAGCACTGGCAGGAGGGTGTGGGGGAGTGGTACAAGTAAATCAGGTTGAATACAGTCCCTGTCCCATGTGGGGCTCACAGTCTCCATCCCCATTTTACAGATGAGGTAACTGAGGTCCAGAAAAGTGAAGTGACTTGTCCAAGGTCACACAGCAGACAAGAGACAGAGCTGGGTTTAGAACCTATGACCTTCTGATTCCTGGGTTCGGGCTCTATCCACTATAATAATGATGGCATTCATTAAGCACTTACTATGTGCAAAGCACTGTTCTAAGCGCTGATGGCATGCTGCTTCTGCTTCTACTGTCAGTCAATCAATCCATGGTATTTATTCTGCACTTACTATGTGTGGAGCATTGTACTAAGCGCTTGGGAGAGTTCAATTTTGACAGAATCAGCAAATACGTTCCCTGCCCAAAACGTGCTGACAGTCTACAGGAGCAGCCTAGCCTAGAGCAGCAGCTGTATTCCCCACTTAAAAAAAACATCACCATTTATACAGCAAATATCGATTCTTTGTGAAATCTGAGGAAACAAAAACCCATGAGACGAGAGCTGAAGTTGTGAATTATGTCCATCTGGAGTTCCAAGATGGGAGGGTTTGAAGTCAGATCGGTACATCCCTCTTAACTTCTGGATGTTTTCTAGCTATTTAGCTGATAACTCCTGCATTATCATTTTTGGCACCATCTGCTGTTTACACTCTGTTTTCCCTGTTTTGTTTTTTGGAGTGTGTTTTTACCCCTTTGACCTAAAGAGCCCAGCCAAAGTCCAGAGGTTTTCAAAGAAACTTGAACACAAGGCCCCTCGGGGGTGAAGGGTCAGAGATCATCCACACTGTTCAACAAATTCGCCCAAAATGACTCTCAAAGAAAACACTAACCGGATTTCTTGGGTTTTTTGTTTTGCTTTGGTGGGTTGTTTTTTTTTTCTTGGTGTGGCTGTTGGGAGTCTCTAAAGCTTCAGGAACCTTCTAATTCTGAAGCGGGCGTCTATGCTCAATCAATCCATTAATAGTATTTATTGAGCACTTACGGTGTGCACAGGACTGTACTAAACATTTGGGAGAGGGCGACAGTTGGAAATAATAATAATAATAATAATAATGATGACATTTATTTAGTGCTTACTATGTGCCAGGCACTGTTCTAAATTCTGGAGTAGATACAAGGCAATCAGGTTGTCCTACGTGGGGCTCACGGTCTTTATCTCCATTTTGTAGATGAGGTAACTGAGGCACAGAGAAGTGAGGTGACTTGCCTAAAGTCACACAGCTGATAAGTGGTAGGGCCGGGATTAGAACCCACGACCTCTGACTCCCAGGCTTGGGCTCTTTCCACTAAGCCATGCTAATTCTCATGGTAGACAGGTATGGTAGACATGTTCCTGGCCCACGAGGTGTTTACATTGTAGAGATTGAGGCTGATTAATGTCTGTCTCCCCTTCTAGACTGTAAGCAGGGAATGTGTCTGTTTATTGTTATAGTGTACTCTCCCCAGTGCTTAGTACAGTGCTTGCACACAGTAAGTGCTCAACAAATGTGATTGAATGAATGAAAAGGCACAGATGGGAACAGGTGTCCCTCAGTCTGGAACCATTTTCAATTTTTCTGACTGGAAAATCCATCTCCTCAGAAGCAGTGACATTAGTACTCCTCCTACTCCTATTCCTCCTACTACTAATAATTAGTACTCGTTAGGTGCTTATTACATGCCATGCTGTTCTAAGCACTGGGGGGATACAAGGTTATCAGGTTGTTCCACTGGGGCTCACAATCTTCATCCCCATTTTACAGATGAGGGAACTGAGGCCCAGAGGAGAGAAGTGACTTGCCCAAGCTCACATAGCAAACATGTGATAGAGTCAGGATTAGAACCCAGGTCCTTCTGTTTCCCAGACCCATGCTCTATCCACTAGGCCACGCTGCTTAATGAGATAATTGACTTGCTGTCAACCTAGCTAATTCAAAACAATTACTAGCCCAGGTTCTAGTCTCCACTGTGGTTTTGGTCCATGCCAAGGAGGGAGGGCGGTCTAATGGAATAAGAAAGGATCTGAGTTCTAGTCCCGGCTCTGCTGTGGACTGCTATTTTAAGCGCCCATTTTCCTCTACTCCCCCTCCCCTCCCCATCGCCCCGACTCGCTCCCTTTGCTCTACCCCCCTCCCCTCCCCACAGCACTTGAGTAGCACTTAGAACAGTGCTTTGCACATAGTAAGTGCTTAATAAATGCCATTTATTGTTACAATGTACATATTTATAATTGTTCTTCTATTTATTTTTATTAATGATGTGCATATATTAATAATTCTATTTATTTATAATGATGATCCTGATGCCTATTTACTTGTTTTGATGTCTGTCTCCCCCCTTCTAGACTGCGAGCCCATTGTGGGCAGTGATTGTCTCTCTTTGCTGCTGAATTGTACTTTCCAAGCGCTTAGTACAGTGCTTTGCACACAGTAACTGCTCAATAAATGCAATTGAATGAATATTTGACCTCGGTTAAGTCGCTTAACCTCTCTGGGCCTCAGCTTCCTCCTCTGTAAAATGGGGATGATAGGCTTAGTCGACTCTCTGTCACGGGGATGTTGTGAGAAGCAAGTAATGTGAAGGTGCTTTGGGAGAGTACAATATAACAATAAAGTGACATTCCCTGCCCACAATGAGCTTACAGTCTAGAAGGGTGGACACAGACATCAATACAAATAAATATAATGACAGATATAGACTTACGTGCTGTGGGGCGGGGAGAGGGGAGAAGAGCAAAGGGAGTGAGTCAGGGTGACAGGGAAGGGAGGGGGAGATGAGGAAAAGTGGGGCTTAGTCTGGGAAGGCCTCTTGGAGGAATTGGACTTTCAATAAGGCTTTGAAGAGGGGGGAGAGTCATTGTCTGTGGGGTTTGAGGAGGGAGGGCGTTCCAGGACAGAGGTAGGATGTGGGCCAGGGGTTGGCAGCGAGACAGGCGAGGTGGAGGCTCAGTGAGGAGGTTAGCACTGGAGGAGCGAAGTGTGTGGGCTGGGTTGTAGAGAAAGGAAAGTGAGGTGAGGCAGGAGGGGGCTCCCCCAATCTCCTCCCCCGGCCTTCTCCCCCAACTTTCTCCCCATTAATTAATTAATTCATCAAGAAGCAGCATGACTCAGTGGAAAGAGCACAGGCTGGGGAGTCAGAGGTCATGGGTTCTAATTCCGGCTCTGCCACTTGTCAGCTGTGTGACCTTGGGCAAGCCGCTTAACTTCTCTGTGCCTCAGTTACCTTATCTGTAAAATGGGGATTAAGACTGTAAGCCCCACGTGGGACAACCTGATCACCTTGTATCCCCCCAGCGCTTAGAACAGTGCTTTGCACATAGTAAGCCCTTAACAAATACCATCATTATTATTATTATTCAATTGCATCCTCCAGCCTCCAACCCCAGCTTCCTCCCTCAGCCTCCTCCCCTAGCCTCCTCCCTTCCCCTCATTTATTTTAATGATTTTTTTTCTAGCCCTCAGGCTCTTCTCTGGAGCCAGGGGGCCTCAAGAGCTATTCACTGGATGGAGGGGAATGGAGCAGGAGGAGGAATAGTGGGGAGGGAAGGGGGAGGGCAGGGAGAGAACTGCTTGTCCAGACAGGGACTCAGGGTTTTCTGTGCTGGACCCCTTGGCTTTGAACATGTCTCAGCTGGCAAAAGAAGCAGAACCTAGGAGAGACTGATGGTGTTCTCTTTCTCCTTCTTTCTCTCACTGTCCCTCTCTCTCAATTAATGCAGGTATCTCTAAGCACTTACTCTGTGTCAAACACTGTGCTAAGCACTGGGGTAGATCCAAGATAATCAGCTCAGACCCAGGCCCTGTCCCACTATGGTGCTTACAGCCCATAGGGGAGGGAGAACAGATATTTAATTGCCATTTTTAGATGATGAAACTGAGACCTCCATTTTGACTTGCCCAAGGTCACACAGAAGGCAGGTAGCAGAGCTGGGAGGAGAACACAGGTCCCTCAACTCCCAGGTCTGGGCTCTTTCCAGCGCACTGCTTATGATAACAATAATAATAATAGTTTTTTTTGTTACTTGATTACTATATACCAAGCAATGTACTTAGCACTGGGGTAGATACAAAGTGATTAGGTCCCACATGGGACTCACAGTCTAAGTAGGAGGGGGAACAGGTATTAAATCCCCATTTTGCAGATGAGGGAATGAGGTACAGGGAAGTGACTTGCCCAAGGCCACACAACAGACAAGAGCTGGGATTTGAATGCAAGCCCTCTGACTCTCAGGGCCCAGCTCTTTCCACTATGCATCTCTGTCTCTCTTTCCCTCTCTCTGTCTCTCTTTTTCTCTGTCTCTCACTCCCTCTATCTCTTTTTCTCTCTGACTCTCCTCTTCCTCTGACTTTTCTCTCCCTAACTCTTCCTGCCTCCTCTCCCCTCTCTCCCTGTTTCATTTCCCCTCTTTCCCTTGCTCTCTCTCTCCTGTCTCTCCTTCTCTGTCTCTATTTTTGGGGGATTTTTATGGTATTTGTTAGCACTTACTATGTTACCAGGAACCGTACTAAATGCTGATAGTTAATCAATCAATCGTATTTATTGAGCGCTTACTGTGTGCAGAGTACTGTACTAAGTGCTTGCGAAGTACAAGTTGGCAACATATAGAGACAGTCCCTACCCAACAGTGGGCTCACAGTCTAAAAGTCTAATCAAGTTGGACACGGTCTTTGTCTCTCATGGGGATGACAAGCTTCATCGTCATTTTAGAGATGAGGGAAATGGGGCACAGGGAGGCGAAGCGATTCACCTAACTCACCCAGCAGACAAGAGGTGGAGGGGGAATTAGAACCCATTTCTTTCTGATTCCCAGACCAGGTCTTTATCTTCTACACATCACTGCTTCTCTGGCTCTACTTCCCTCTCTCTATCTCTCTTCCCACCTCTCTCTGTCTCTCCCTTTCTATCCCCTAGACTGTAAGCTTGTTGTGGTCGAGGAATATGTTGATTGTTACATTGTGCTCTCCCAAGCACTTGGTACAGTGCTCCACACACAGTAAGTGCTTAATAAAAATGATTGACTGATAGACTGGCTATCCTCTCTCCCTCCCTCTCTGTTTCTGGCTCCCTCCTTCCCTCTCCCTGCCAGGAACTCTGTCTCTCTGCCTGTCTGTCTGAACCTTCCAATGGTCACTTCACAGACAGAAACTTGCTCCAGGCTTGATGCTCTGATAATTTTTGCTGGCTCCCAGCTCTCCCTCTCCCCCTTTATCACAGGTTGACTCACCTCGATCTAATTCAGCCCAGACAAAGCTCCCTGAAAGACCATTTTTTAAAAAGAGTTTTGACTGTAGGAGGCTGATTATTCAAACTAATTGGGCCCCAGCTAGTCCAGACAATTAGAAACTCAGGTAACTGAACAAAACCCCTACAGACATCAACTCTTCCCACCCCCTCCCCCTCAAAGCCTTATTGAAGGCCCATTTCCTCCAAGAGGCCTTCCCAGATTAAGCCCCGTTTTTTCTCATCTCCCACTCCCTTCTGCGTTGTCCTGACTTGTTCCCTTAGTTCATGCCCTCTCCTAGCACCGCAGCACTTACATCCATATCTGTCATTTATTTATTTGTACTGATGTCTGCAAGCTCGTTATGGGCAGGGAATGTGTCTGTCTATTGTTGCATTATACTCTCCCAAGCTCTTAGTACAGAGCTCTGCACACAACAAGCGCTCCATAAATATGATCGAGTAGAAAGTCAGTAGACTGACTTTTCCAGATAGGCACAGCTCCAATTTGATTCTGTTCTTGGAGTCTTATTTTTCTTTCCCCTTTTTTGGGGGATTTCACGAGCTTGTCTTTTTTATGGTATTTGTTAAGTGCTTACTATGTGCCAGGAACAGTATTAAGCGCTGAGGTCGATTCAAGACTATAAGCGCTGGGGTGGATACAAGGTAATCAGGTTGTCCCACATTCATTCATTCATTCATTCATTCAATCGTATTTATTGAGCGCTTACTGTGTGCAGAGCACTGTACTAAGCGCTTGGGAAATACAGGTTGGCAACATACAGAGACGGTCCCTACCCAACAGCAGGATCACAGTCTAGATCAGGTTGTCCCATGTGGGGCTCACAGTCCTAATCCCCATCCTACAGATGAGGTCACCAAGGCCCAGAGAAGTGCAGCCACTTGCCCAAGGTCACACAGCAGATGGGGTTTATGGTCTTAATCCCCATTTTACAGTTGAGGTAATTGAGGCACAATCAATCGTATTTATTGAGCGCTTACTGTGTGCAGAGCACTGTACTAAGCACTTGGGGAGTACAACTTGGCAACATATAGAGACAGTCCCTACCCAACAGTGGGCTCACAGTCTAAAAGGGGGAGACAGAGAACAAAACCAAACATACTAACAAAATAAAATAAATAGAATAGATATGTACAGGTAAAATAAATAATTAAATAAATAAATAGAGTAATAAATATGTACAAACATATATACATATATACAGGTGCTGTGGGGAAGGGAAGGAGGTAAAATGGGGGGATGGAGGCACAGAGAAGTGAAGCGACTTGCCCAAGGTCACACAGCAGACAGGTGGAGAAACCTGGATTAGAACCCACGTCCTTTGACTCACAAGCCCGTGCTCTTGCCACTAGGCCATGCTGCTTCTCATATTAATTACATATTAATGACACAACAAGATACAACCATTTAGTCACCAGTGAAATTAGAATTTTGGATCCAACATTGGCCTTTTCAGTCATAAACTTCACTATCAGTGATGTCTTTAAATATGAATGACAACTGTTATATGCTGATCAATTGATGACACTTATTATTAATAATAATAACAATAATAGCATTTATTAAGTGCTTACTATGTGCAAAGCACTGTTCTAAACTCTGGGGAGTTTACAAGGTGAACACATTGCCCCACGTGGGGCTCACAGTCTTAATCCCCATTTTACAGATGAGGTAACTGAGGCCCAGAGAAGTTAAGTGACTTGCCCAAAGTCACACAGCTGACAATTGGCACAGCTGGGATTTGAACCCATGACCTCTGACTTCCAAGCCCGGGCTCTTTCCACTGAGCGACGCTGCTTCTTTAATCACTTGATCACTTGATCAAGTGATTATTACTATTATTATATTATATATACTATTATTATAATTATTAATAATTATTATTATTGATCACTTACTGTGTGCAGAGCACTGTACTAAGCACTTTGGAGATTACAGTGCACTAGGGTTAGCGCACATGATTTCTACGCTCAAAACCTATGCATCAAGCAAAAATTCCTCACTCTCAGTTTCAAGGCTGTCCATCACCTTGCCCCCTCCTACCTCACCTCCCTTCTCTCCTTCTCCAGCCCAGCCTGCACCCTCCGCTCCTCTGCCGCTAACCTCCTCACTGGGCCTCGTTCTCGCCTGTCCTGCCGTTGACCCCTGGCCCACATCCTCCTCCTGGCCTGGAATGCCTTCCTTCCACACATAATAATAATAACAATGGCATTTATTAAGCACTTACTATGTGCAAAGCACTATTCTAAGTGCTGGAGAGGTTACAAGGTGATTAAGTTGTCCCACAGGGGGCTCACGGTCTTAATCTCCCATGTTACAGATGAGATAACTGAGGCCCAGAGAAGTGAAGTGATTTGCCCAAAGTCACACAGCTGACAATTGGCAGAGCCAGGATCTGAACTCATGACCTCTGACTCCAAAGCCCAGGCTCTTTCCACCGAGCCATGCAGCTTCTCCTTGCACATCCGCCCAGCTAGCTCTCTTCTTCCCTTCAAAGCCGTACTGAGAGCTCACCTCCTCCAGGAGGCCTTCCCAGACTGAGCCCCCTTTTTCCTCTCCTCCTTCCCATCCCCTCCACTCTACCTCCTTCCCCTCCCCACAACACCTGTATATATGTTTGTACAGATTTATTACTCTATTTATTTTACTTGTACATATTTACTATTCTATTTATTTTGTTAATGATGTGCATATAGCTTTATTTCTATTTATTCTGATGACTTGACACCTGTCCACATGTTTTGTTTTGTTGTCTGTCTCCCCTTTCTAGAGTGTGAGCCCTTGTTGGGTAGGGACCGTCTCTATATGTTGCCAATTTGTACTTCCCAAGCACTTAGTACAGTGCTCTGCAAACAGTAAGCACTCAATTAATACAATTGAATGAATGAATGAATGAAAGAGCTTACAGTCTACCATGTGTAGAGCACTGTACTAAGCACTTGGGAGAATACAATCCAATAGGGTTAGTTCATATGATCTCTGCCCTCAAGGAGCTTAGAGTCTAAGCAGCGTGGCTCAGTGGAAAGAGCACGGGCTTTGGAGTTAGAGGTCAGGGGTTCAAATCCTGGCTCTGCCACTTGTCAGCTGTGTGACTTCAGGCAAGTCACTTAACTTCTCTGTGCCTCAGTTCCCTCATCTGTAAAATGGGGCTGAAGACTGTGAGCCCCCCGTGGGACAACCTGATCACCTTGTAACCTCCCCAGCAATTAGAACAGTGCTTTGCACATAGTAAGCACTTAATAAATACCATTATTATTATTATTACTGCATACAGAGCTCTGGACTGAGTGCTTGGGAGAATACAATATAGTAGACACCCTCCCTGGGCCTGAAGGACGTGAAGTCAGAAGGATGTGGCTTCTAATGCCTGCTCCACCACTTCATTCGTTCAATTGTATTTATTGAGCACTTACTGCGTGCAAAGCACTGTACTAAGCGCTTGGGAGAGCACAATACAATACTTTCATTCATTCATTCAATCGTATTTATTGAGCGCTTACTGTGTGCAAAGCACTGTAATAAGAGCTTGGAAGGTACAATTCAGCAACAGAGACAATCCCTGCCCACAATGGGCTTGTCCGTTGTGTGACCCTGGGCATGTCACTTCAGTTCTTTACGCCTCAGTTACCTCATCCGTCAAATGGGGATTGTGACTGTGAGCCCCACGTGAGACATGGACTTTGTCCAACCTGATTAGATCATATCTTCCCCAGCGCTTAGTACAGTGCCTAGCATATCGTAAGAGAACCAGCCAGGTCTAGTGGACAGAACACAGGTTTGGAAGTCAGAAGGGCCTGGGTTCTAATCCTGACTCCTCCACCTGTCTGCTGTGTGAGCTTGGGCAAGTCACTTCACTTCTCTGGGCCTCAGTTACCTCATCTGTAAAATGGGGATTAAGAATGTTAGCCCCAGGTGGGACAGGGACTGTGTCCAACCTGATTACCTTGTATCTACCCCAGCGCTTAGTCTGTTGCCTGAAACTAAGCGCTTAGTACAGTGCTCTGCACATAGTAAGCACTCAATAAATATGATTGAATGAATGAATGAAACATAGTAAGCATTGAACAAATACGACAGTTATTGTTATTATTATTACAAAAAAGTTATTATTATTATTACCAAAAAAAAAAAAAGCAGAGAGGAAGGGAGAAAAGCACATGTGTCAGCAACCGTGGATATGGGCTGTAGGGATATTTTTAGACCTCAGGGACACAGCCAGAAGGGGAGATCAGAGAGAGTTTAGTCTCTTTGGCAGCCAATCAGGGAAAAGGTAAAAGCCTAGAAGACTCAGTGACAAATCCCTTAATTAGCAAATGCTGACATGACCGTTTTGGCGAGAAGAGAGAAGCTTGGAGATTGGTATTTTTGTCAGCTTGAGAGCACCTGAGAGCCAGAGGCTCAGCCCAGAATCAGGGTTTTCTACCCAGGACTCATCCTGGTGGATGTTACTGGCGGTTTGTTGGGGAGCAGCACGGCCTAGTGGAAATAGGTTGGGCCAAGGAGTCAGCTCTGGACTGAGCTCTTAGCTTGTGAGTCAGTCAATCGTATTTATTGAGCATTTACTGTGTGCAGAGCACTGTACTAAGTGCTTGGGAGAGTACAATGCAACAATGCAACAATCACCTGTCTACTTGTTTGGTTTCACATGTCTACTTGTTTTGTTTCACCTGTCTACTTAGAGACTGTCTCTATGTGTTGCCAACTTGTACTTCCCAAGCGCTTAGTACAGTGCTCTGCACACAGTAAGCGCTCAATAAATATGATTGATGATGATGATGATGATGATGGTTTTGTTGTCTGTCTCCCCCTTCTAGACTACAAGCCTGTTGTTGGGTAGGGACTGTCTCCCTCTGTTGCCAAATTGTACTTAGTACAGTGCTCTGCACACAATAAGCGCTAAATAAATATGATTGAATAAATGAATGAACAATAAACAGACACGAACCTTGCCCGCAATGAGCTTACAGTCTTGAATCTACTCCAGCGCTTACTACAGTGCCTGGCACATAGTAAGCACTTAATGAGTACCACAAAAAAAGACCAGCTAATGCAGTCCCCCAAAAAAGGGGAAGAGAAAGAAAAGAAAGGACTACAAGAATAGAATCAAATTGTAGCTCTGCCAGTAAGAGAAAGTCAGTCATTCATTCATTCAGTCGAACTAATTGAGTCCTTATTTTCATTCATTCATTCAATTGCATTTATTGAGCGCTTACTGTATGCAGACCACTGTACTAAGCACTTGGAAAGTACAAGTTGGCAACATTTAGAGACGGCCCCTAAACAACAGCGGGCTCACAGTCTAGAAGGGGGAGACAGACAACAAAACAAAACATATTAACAAAATAAAATAAATAGAATAAATATGTACAAATAAAATAAATAAATAGAGTAATAAATACGTACAAACATATATACATATATACAGGTGCTGTGGGGAGGGGAAGGAGGTAAGGCGGGGGGGGATGAGGAGGGGGAGGAGAGGGAGAGGAAGGAGGGGGCTCCATCTGGGAAGGCCTCCTGGAGGAGGTGAGCTCTCAGTAGGGCTTTGAAGGGAGGAAGAGAGCTAGCTTGGAAGATGTGCGGAGGGAGGGCATTCCAGGCCAGGGGGATGACGTGGGCCAGGGGTCGATGGCAGGACAGGCGAGAACGAAGCACAGTGAGGAGATTAGCGGCAGAGCAGTGGAGGGTGCGGGCTGGGCTGTAGAAGGAGAGAACAGAGGTGAGGTAGGAGGGGGCGAGGGGATGAAGAGCCTTGAAGCCGACGGTGAGGAGTTTTTGCCTGATGGGTAGGTTGATTGGTAGCCACTGGAGATTTTTGAGGAAGGGAGTAACAGTCCCAGAGCGTCTCTGCACAAAGACGATCTGGGCAGCCGTGTGAAGTATGGATTGAAGTGGGGAGAGACAGGAGGATGGGAGATCAGAGAGGAGGCTGATGCAGTAATCCTGTCAAGATAGGATGAGCGACTGAATGAGCAAGGTAGTGGTTTGGATGGAGAGGAAAGGGCGGATCTTGGCAATGTTGTGGAGGTGAGACCGGCAGGTTTTGGTGACAGATTGGATGTGAGGGGTAAACGAGAGAGCAGAGTCGAGGATGACACCAAGGGTGCGGGCTTATGAGACAGGAAGGTTGGAAGTGCCGTCCACAGTGATGGGAAAGTCAGGGAGAGGGCAGGGTTTGGGAGGGAAGACAAGGAGTTCAGTTTGGACATGTTGAGTTTTAGATGGCGGGCAGACATCCAGATGGAGATGTCCTGAAGGCAGGAGGAGACTCGAGCCTAAATGGAGGGAGAGAGAGCAGGGGCAGAGATGTAGATTTGGGTGTCATCAGTGTAGAGATGATAGTTGAAGCCATGGAAGCGAATGAGTTCAACAAAGGAGTGAGTGTAGATAAAGAACAGAAGGGGACCAAGAACTGACCCTTGAGGAACCCCTACAGTAAGGGGATGGGAGGGGGAGGAGGAGCCTGCAAAAGAGACTGAGGATGAACGGCCAGAGAGATAAGAGGAGAACCAGGAGAGGACAGAGTCTGTGAAGCCAAGGTTGGATTATTGTGTGCAAAGCACTGTGCTAAGTGCTTGGAGTACAGAGCGCTGAACTGAGCATTTGGGAGAGGACAGTATAATTAGTAGACACAATCCCTGCCCCTAAGGAGCTTAAAGTCTACTGTGTACAGAGCACTACATTGCGTGTTTGGGAGAGTACAATAGAGTTAGTAGAAATACAGTAATAAAAATAATGATGGCATTTGTTAAGCACTTTCTATGTGCCAAGCACTGTTCTAAGTGCTGGGGTAGATACAAGGTAATCAGGTTGTCCCACGTGAGGCTCACAGTCTTCATCCCATTTTATAGATGAGGGAACTGAGGTACAGAGAAGTCAAGTGACTTGACCAAAGTCACACAGCTGAGAAGTGGTGAAGCCGGGATTAGAACCTACGACCTCTGACTCCCAAGCCCGTGTTCTTTTCACTAAGCCATGCTGCTTCTGTAGCTGACACTTGTCAGCTGTGTGATTTTGGGCCTGTCACCTCACTTCTCTGTGCCTCTGTTACTTCATCTGTAAAATGGGAATGAAGACTGTGAATCCCACATGGGACAACCTGATCACCTTGTATCTCTCCCACTGCTTAGAACAGTTCTTGGAACATAGCAAGCACATGACAAATACCATTATTGTTATTATTATTATTATTACTACCACGACTACTACATGAGAAGCAGCATGGCTTAGTGGATAGAGCACGGCCCTGGGAGTCAGAAGGTCATGGGTTCTAATCCCAGCTCCGCCACTTGTCAGTTGTGTGACGTTGGGCAAGTCACTTGACTTCTCTGTGCCTCAGTTACCTCATCTGTAAAATGAGGATTGAGACTGTGAGCCCCACGTGGGACATGGACCCTATCCCACTCTATTTGCTTGTGTCTACCCCAGTGCTTAGTACAGTGCCTGGCACATAGTAAGTGCTTAACAAATACCATTATTATTATTATTACTGCTTCTACTACTACCATTACTACTGCTACTACTGCTACTACTTCTGTTAATAGTAATAATGATGGTATTTGTTAAGCGCTTACTATGTTCCAAGCACTGTTCTAATGGCTGGGGTAGATTTAAGGTGATCAGGTTGTCCCACATGGGGCTCACAATTTTAATCCCCATTTTACAGATAAGGTAACTGAGTCACAGAGAGGCTTACCCACATAAACAAGTGACAGAACTGGGATTAGAACTACTACCATTACTACCACTAATAACAATGATAATGCTGGTATTTGTTAAGCGCTTACTATGTGCCAAGCACTGTTCTAAGCTCTGGGGGAATACAAGGTGATCAAGTTGTCCCACATAGGGTTCACAATCTTAATCCCCATTTTACAGATGAGGTCACTGAGGTACAGAGAAGTTAAGTGACTTGCCCACTACCACTACTACTGTTACTAGTGCTGCTACTACTACCATTATTATTACTACTACTAATAATAATAATAAGTATGGCATTTGTTAAGTGCTTACTATGTGCCAGGCACTGCACTAAGCACTGGGGTGGATACAAACAATTCAGTTTGGGGACAGTCCCTGTCCCACGTGGGGCTCATGGTCTCAATCTCCATTTTCCAGATGAGATAACTGAGGCCCAGAGAAGCCAAGTGACTCGCTCAAGTTCACACAGCAGATGTGTGGCGGGGCCGGGATTAGACCGCTTAGTTCTAGAAGCGCTTAGTACAGTGCTCTGCACATAGTAAGCGCTCAATAAATATGATTGAATGAATGAACCCATAGTAATAATAATAATAATGGCATTTATTAAGCGCTTACTATGTACAAAGCACTGTTCTAAGCGCTGGGGAGGTTACAAGGTGATCAGGTTGTCCCACGGGGGGCTCACAGTCTTAATCCCCATTTTACAGATGAGGTAACTGAGGCACAGAGAAGTTAAGTGACTTGCCCAAAGTCACACAGCTGACAATTGGCAGAGCCGAGATTTGAACCCATGACCTCTGACTCCAAAACCCGTGCTCTTTCCACTGAGCCACGCTGCTTCTCCTATGACCCATGACCTTCAGACTCCCAGGCCCGGGCTCTGCTACTACTACTATTTATTCATTCATTCAGTCGTATTTATTGAGCGTGTACTGTGTGCAGAGCACTGTACTAAGCGCTTGGGAAGTACAAGTTGGCAACATATAGAGACGGTCCCTACTCAACAGTGGGCTCACAGTCTAGAAGGGGGAGACAGACAACAAAACAAAACATATTAACAAAATAAAATAAATAGAATAAATACGTACAAATAAAATAAATAGAGTAATAAATATGTACAATCATATATACATATATAGAGGTGCTATGGGGAGGGGAAAGAGGTAAGGCGGTGGGGATTAGGAGGGGGAGGAGGGGGAGAGAAAGAGGGGGCTCAGTCTGGGAAGGCCTCCTGGAGGAGGTGAGCTCTCAGTAGGGCCTTGAAGGGAGGAAGAGAGCTAGCTTGGTGGATGTGCGGAGGGAGGGCATTCCAGGCCTGGGGGAGGACGTGGGCCGGGGGTCGATGGCGGGACAGGCGAGAACGAGGCCTAACGGTGAGGAGATTAGCGGTGGCAGAGGAGCGGAGGGTGCGGGCTGGGCTGGAGAAGGAGAGAAGGGAGGTGAGGTAGGAGGGGGCGAGGTGATGGACAGCCTTGAAGCCGAGACCACTACTACTACTGCTGCTACTGCAACTACTACGGCTCTTACGATTCCTCCTCTTCCATGGACTGCATCCCCATTCCCTTGGAGCTGCCTATCTGATGATCTTCCTCTCTACCCTGCCATCATCCCATCCTCCCTTCCCCTGACCCAAAGACCCCCAAGAATGTGGAGGCTGTGGATTTTCCTGTCAGCAGTGATTTTTTTTTTTTTTTACAAATTTTCAGTCCCGTCCTTCTCTCTTGTCCCTTCATTCTCCTCCTCCCCAACAGGCACGTGAAACGGGGCTGACATCAGCCTTTTCCAGGAAATCTGGGCTGGCAGAGATGTGGATTTTCAGGTCCTCCGGTTCTGCGGGGACATAAATCTCCCTAGAAGGAATGGGAGTAAAGTGTGCAAGCAGAGGGACCCTGGAGTTCTGAGGTCTCCGCCAGAGCCCAAAGATGGCAAATCAATGATGGAACAGTTCACGCACCTCATCTGTCCAGATAATGTCGCCGGATGGGGACTGGGAAAGTCAGTCACTCATTCGATCATATTTATTGAGCACTTACCATGTGCAGAGCACTGGACTAAGTGCTGGGAGAGGACAATAGAACAGTAAACAGACACATTCCCTGCCCACAACAAGCTTACAGTCTAGAGCAGCCGGGTGAACCATCAATTGTATTTATTGAGTGCTTCCTGTATGCAGAGCACTGTACTAAGTGCTGGGGAGAGGACAATAGAACAGTAAGAAGACACACTGCCTGCCCGCAATGAGATTACAGTTTAGAGAAGCTAGGTTATCCATCAGTTGTATTTATTGAGCGCTTCCTATGTGCAGAGCACTGTACTGATTGGGAGAAGGAAATAGAAAAATGAACAGACATATTCTGTGTCCACAATGAGTTTAAAGTTTAGAACAGCCAGGTGATCTATCAATTATATTTATTAAGAGCTTACCATGTGTACAACACTGTGCTAAGCGTTTGGGAGAGTACAATATAGGCTGCTTGGGAGAGTACAGTATAGGCCCAGAGTGTAGCCAATGCAGGTTTGGGCTGCTACCTACTCATTTTTTGGTTTTTATGATATTTGTTAAGTGCTTTCTATGTATCAAGTGGTGTCAGGCAGTCAGTCAATTGTATTTGTCAGCTATTGCTTTGTGCAGAGGACTGTACTAAGCACTTGGGAGAGCACACGACAACAATATAACTGACACATTCCCTGCACACAACGAGCTTACAGTCTAGAGGGAGAGACAGACATTAACATGAATAAATAGAATTAGTCAGTGGTGTTTATTGAGAGCTTACTATGTGCAGAGCACTGAACTAAGCACTTGGGAGGGGACGATACAACAATTTAACAGACACAAGGAGCTTACAGTCTAGTGGGAGAGACAGACATTAATAGAAATAAATAAATGATAGATATGGATATAAGTGCTGTGGGGCTGGGAGGGGGGATGAATAAAAGCGGTGAGTCAGGGTGAAGGGGAAGAGAGTGGGAGAAGAGGAAAGGAGGGCTTAGTCTGGGAAGGCCTCTTGGAGGAGATGGGCCTTCAATAAGGCTTTGAAGGGGGGAGCATCATCGTTGCCTGGTAGATTTGAGGAAGGAGGGAATTCCTGGCCAGAGGCAGGACCTGAGCGAGAGGTCGGAGGTGAGATAGATGAGATGGAGGTACGGAGGGAAGGTTAGTATTAGAGGAGTGAAGTGTGCAGGCTGGGTTGGAGTAGGAGAGTAGCGAGGTGAGGCAGGAGGGGACAAGGGGATTTAATGTGGATTTGGGCTGCCTCTCAGCTTATTTTTTAATGGTATTTGTTAAGCACTTACTGTGTGTTAAACACTGTTCTAAACCGTGGGGTAAGTACTGGTTAATTTGGTTGGACACAGTTCCTGTCCCGCATTTAGACTGTGAGCCCACTGTTGGGTAGGGACTGTCTCTATATGTTGCCAATTTGTACTTCCCAAGCGCTTAGTACAGTGCTCTGCACATAGTAAGCGCTCAATAAATATGATTGATGATGATGATAGGGCTCTTAGTCTAAATAGGAGGGAGAACAGGTATTGAATCCCCCTATTCCAGTTGAGGAAACTAAGGCCCAGAGAAGTTATGTGACTTGCCCAGAGGCACAAAGCAAGCAATTGGCAGAGCCAGAATTAGAACCCAGGAAGAGGCCTGTCCTCTTTCCAGTAGGCCATGCTGCTTGTCATATTATTTAATATGGAGAATATGGTAAATATCCGTATTTACTCCATATCCATCCCTGTAGACTATAAGCTCAATGTGGGCAGGGCTCATGTCTACCAGATCTATTGTGTACATTCCCAAGCCATTAGTACAGTGCTCTGCACAAAGTCAGAGTACAATAAATACATTCTCTAGACTGTAAGCTCATTGAGGGCAGAGAACGTTGTACTGGACTCTCCCAAACATTCATTGCAGCGTTGAGTAAGCACTCAATAAATATGATTGATTGATTGATTTGGAGTTTCCATAGCCCAGGTCAGGGGTGTCCATGGATAGAAGACAGGCAAGAGCAGCCTAGTGGATAGAGTCCAAGGCTAGGAGTCAGAGGACCTGAGTTCTAATTCCAGCTCTGCCAATTGCTTGCTGTGTGACCTTGGGCAATTTACATTACTGCTCTGTGCCTCGATCCACTCAGCTGGAAAATGAGGATTAAATTCCTGTTCTTCCTCCTATAATGATAATGATAGTGGTATCCATTAAGTACTTAGTATGGGTCATGGGTCATGGGTTCTAATCCCAGCTCCCCAACATGTCTGCTGTGTGACCTTGGGCAAGTCATTTCACATCTCTGTGTCTCAATTGCCTCATCTGTAAAATGGGGATTGAGACTGTGACTCCAATGTGGGACAAGGATTGTGTCCAACCCGATTTGTTTGTATCTACCCCCTTGCTTAGTACAGTGCCTGGCAAATACCAAGCACTTAACAAATTCCACAATTATTATTATTACTAAGCGCTGTGGTAGATACAGGATAATCAAACCAGTCACTTCATTGTCCCACATGGGGCTTTTTTTTGTGGGGGGGGTCACAGTGTAAGTGGGAAGGAAAACAGGTATTGAATTCCCATTTTACAGATGAGGTAACTGAGTCACAGAGAAGTTAAATGACTTTCAAAGATACTAAAGCAGGCAATCAATCAATGTATCAATCATATTTATTGAGCACTTACTGTGTGCAGAGCCCTATACTAAGGATTTGGGAGAGTACGATATCACAGAGTTGATAGACATGTTCCCTGCCCACAGGGAGCTTACAGTCTAGATAGGGAGACAGACATTAATATGCAGAAGCGGATGATGGGTATAGACAGAATAATAATAATAGTAATAATAGTGGTATTTGTTAGCAAATTTGATTTGTTTGATTTGATTTGTTGATTTAGAGAAGCAGCGTGGCTCAGTGGAAAGAGCCCGGGCTTTGGAGTCAGAGGTCATGGGTTCAAATCCTGGCTCTGCCAATTGTCAGCTGTGTGACTTTGGGCAAGTCACTTAACTTCTCTGTGCCTCAGTGACCTCATCTGTAAAATGGGAATTAAGACTGTGAGCCCCCCCGTGGGACAACCTGATCACCTTGTAACCTCCCCAGCGCTTAGAACAGTGCTTTGCACATAGTAAGCGCTTAATAAATGCCATTATTATTATTATTTGTTCTTGGTGCTGGAGTGAATATAAGTTAATCGGGACAAAAACAGTCCCTGTTCTACATGAGGCTCAAAGTCTAGGTGGGCGGAGGAACAGGTATTGAATCCCCATTTTACAGATGAGGGAACTGAGACACAGAGAAGTAAAGTGACTGGCCCTACGTCACACAGAGGATAAATGGCAGGACAATGGTTGCCCATCCACCTCTGTATCAAACATAAACGCCTCACCACTGGCTTTAAAGCAGTTCATCAGTTTGCCCCCTCCTACCTCACCTTGCTTCTCTCCTTCAACATCCAGACCGCACACTCCGCTCCTCTAATTCTAACCTTCTCACTGTGTCTCCATCTCACCCATCTCACTGCCGTCCCCTGGCCCAAATCCCGCCTCTGGCCTGGAATGCCCTACCTCCTCAAATCCAACAGAAAATGACTCTCCCCCATTTCAAAGCCTCATAATAATGATGGCATTTGTTAAGTACTTACTCTGTGCGAAGCACTGTTCTAAGCTCTGGGGGGGATACAAGGTGATCAGGTTGTCCCACGTGGAGCTCACAGTCTTAATCCCCATTTTACAGAGGAGGTAGAGATGAGGTGCAGAGAAATGAAGTGACTTGCCAAAAGTCACACAGCTGACAAGTGGCGCAGCCGGGATTAGAACCCATGACTTCTGCCTCCCAAGCCCATGCTCTTTCCACTGAGCCTCATCTCCTCCAAGAGGCCTTCTGAGACCAAGCCCCACTTTTCCACATCTCCCAATTTCTTCTGCTTCGCCCTTTGCTCTTTTCCACCCCTGCCCCCCGCCCAGCCCCAACAGCACTTGTGTATAAATCTGTAATTTTATTTATTTGTATTGATGTCCGTCTCCTCCAACACCCCAGACTGTAAACTCATTGTGGGCAGGGAAGATCACTGTTTATTGTTGTATTGTACTTTCCCAAGTGCTTAGTACAGTGCTCTGCACACAGTAAGCACTTAAGAAATATGATTGAATTAATGAATGCACTAGAACCTAGGTCCTCTGACCCCCAGGCCCAGGCTCTTGCCACTATGACTCTCTTGTCTATTGCCTGTTCTTGCCCTGGGTTATGGAAAACTTCAAATAATAATAATAATTTTGGTATTTGTTAAGTGCTTACTATGTGCAAGGCACTGTTCTAAATGCTGGGGAGGATACAAGGTGATCAGGTTGTCCCATGTGGGGCTCACGATCTTAATCCCCATTTTACAGATGAGGTAACTGAAGCACAGAGAAGTTAAGTGACTTGCCCAAAGTCACACAGCTGACAAGCGTCGGAGCCGGAATTTGAACCCATGACCTCTGACTCCCAAGCCCGTGCTCTTTCCACTGAGCCACGCTCTTCTCATTTAATTTTATTTACTGAGGGCTTACTGTGTGCAGGACACTGTACTAAGCACTTGGGAGAATACAACAAAGTTCACAGATACGTTCCCTGCCCACAATGAGTTTACAGTCTAGGGACTATTAATTGAGCACTTACTGTGGGCAGAGTACTGTACTAAGCGCTTGGGAGAGTACAACAGAGTTAATAGACATATACCCTGCCCACAATGAACTTACAGTCTAGAGACTGTATATATGGAGTTCTTACTGCATGCAGAGCACTGTACTAATTTCTCTCCCTCTCTGTAATCTCATTCATTCATTCATTCAGTCGTATTCATTGAGTGCTTACTGTGCGCAGAGCACTGTACTAAGTGCTTGGGAAGTACAAGTTGGCAACATATAGAGACAGTCCCTACCCAACAATGGGCTCACAGTCTAGGTGGGGGAGACAGACAACAAAACAAAACATGTGGACAAGTGTCAAGTTGTCAGAACAAATAGAATTAAAGATAAATGCATATCATTAACAGAATAAATAGAATAGTAAATATGTACAAGTAAAATAAATAGAGTAATAAATCTGTACAAACATATATACAGGTAGTGTGGGGAGGTGAAGGAGGTAGGGCAGGGGGATGGGGCAGAGGAGAGGAAAAAGGGGGCTCAGTTTGGGAAGGCCTCTTGGAGGAGGTGAGCTCTCAGTAGGGCTTTGAAGGGAGGAAGAGAGCTAGCTTGGCGGGTGTGTGGAGGGAGGGCATTCCAGGCCAGGGGGAGGACGTGGGCTGGGGGTTGATGGGGGGACAGGCGAGAACGAGGTACAGTGAGGAGGTTAGTGGCAGAGGAGCAGAGGGTGTGGGCTGGGCTGGAGAAGAAGAGAAGGGAGGTGAGGTAGGAGGGCGTAAGGGGATGGAGAGACTTGAAGCCGAGAGTGAGGAGTTTTTGCTTGATGTGTAGATTGACTGGTAGCCACTGGAGATTTTTGAGGAGGGGTGTACATGCCCGGAGCGTTTCTGCACAAAGATGGTCTGGGCAGCAGTGTGAAGTATAGACTGAAGTGGGGAGAGACAGGAGGATGGGAGATCAGAGAGGAGACTGATGCAGTAATGCAGTAATCTCACATTTCCTTCTGCCCTCAAAACATCTCTACTTGGTCATCCTCCCATCACCTCAAGCTTAACATGTCCAAAACAGAGCTCCTTATCTTCCCACCCAAACCCTGGCCTCCCCCTGACTTTCCCATCACTGTAGACGGCACCACCATCCTTCCTGTCTCCCAAGCCCATAACCTTGGCGTTATCCTTGACTCCTCTCTCTCGTTCAACCCACATATTCAATCCATCACTAAAGCCTGTCAGTTCCACCTTCACAAAATCGCTGAATTCTGCCCTTTCCTCTCCATCCAAACAGTTACTGTGTTAATCCAGTCACTTATCCTATCCAGCCTTGATGACCGTATCAGCCTCCTTGCTGCCCTCCCTGCCTGCTGTCTCTCCCCACTCCAGTCCATACTCCATTCTGCTGCCTGGATCATTTTCTTTCAAAAACGTTAAGACCATGTTTACCCCCTCCTCAAGAAACGCCAGTCACCTTGCCCCCTCCTACCTCACCTCAACTCTCCTACTACTATCCAACCCGCACACTTTGCTCCTCTAATGACAACCTTCTTACGTCTTTCAATCTCATCTAAATAGCCGCCGACCCCTCGCCTAGGTTCTGCCTCTGGCCTGGAATGCCCTCCCTCCTCACATCCAACAGACAATGTCTCTCCCATCCTTCAAAGACATATTGAAGGCCCATCTCCTCCAAGAGACCTTCCCTGACTAAGCCCCACTTTTCCTCATCTCCCACTCCCTTCTGCATCGCCCTGATTTGCTCCCTTGGTTTATCCCCCCTCCCAGCCCCACACCCCTTATGTCCTTATTTGTAATTTATTGATTTTTATTAATGTCTGTCTCCCACTCTAGACTGTCAGTTCACTGTGGGCAGGGAGTGTGTCCATTTATCTTTGTATTGCACTTTTACAAAAGCTTAGTATAGTGTTCTGCACACTGTAAGTACTCGATAAATACGATTGAATGAATGAATGAATAAATTAATAAATTAACTATCAATTAATGGCATTTATTGAGTCCATACTCTGTGCAGAGCACTGTACTAAGCCCTTGGGTGAGTACAGTACAACAGAGCTTGTAGACCCGTCCCCGCCCACAACGAGAAACATCATGGTTTAGAAGAAAGAGGCTGGGCTTGGGAGTCAGAGGTCATGGGATCTAATCCCGGCTCTGCCACTTATCAGCTGTGTGACTTTGGGCAAGTCACTTCACTTCTCTGTGCTTCAGTTACCTCATCTGTAAAATGGGGATTAAGACTGTGAGCTCCACATGGTACAACCTAATTACCTTGTATCTACTCCAGTGATTAGAACAGTGCTTGGCACGTAGTAAACACTTAACAAATGCCATCATCATTATCATCAATGATCTTATAGCCTACAGGGAAAATACGATAATGTTCTTCTAGACTGTAAGCCCGTTGTTGGGTAGGGACCATCTCTATATGTTGCCAACTTGTACTTCCCAAGCACTTAGTACATTGCTGTGCACACAGTAAGAACTCAATAAATACGAGTGAATGAATAAATGAATTGCTTGATTTCAGAGAGGTGTGTCAATGCCTTGGAAAAGCAGTGTGGCCCAGTGGATAGGCCCTGGGCCTGGGATTCAGAAGGACATGGATTTTAATCCCAGTTCCATCGCTTATCTGCTGTGTGACCTTGGGCAAATCACTCACTTCTCTGTGCACAGTTCCCTTATTTGTAAAATGGGGATTAAGAATTGGAGCGCCATGTAGGATTTGGACTGTGTCCAACCTTGTATAATCAAAATTGTGGTATTTGTTAACTGCTTACTTTGTGCAAGGCACTGTACTAAGCGCTGGAGTGGATACAAGCAAATCAGGTTGTAACCCAGTGCTTAGTACAGTGCCTGGCACTTAGTAAGTGCTTAACAAATACCATTTTACAAAAATGTTGTGTCCTGAGATTGGCTCAGAAAGCCACCCCTGGGAATGACTTTCTTAAGTAATTTCTTCCTCCTCCTCCTTCTCCTCTTCCTCCTCTTCCTCTGCCAACCTTCAAGCATTTATTCCCTTTCTCAACAGTCTCAACCTTGGAAACTGCTCATTTCAGCAGAAAACATTTCTTCACATCCCCTGTGACCTGCATTCACTGCAAGGGACTCATTTGATAACTAAGTAAGAATTTTCAACTTTGAGAAAAAAGATTAGAAAATCTATCTTTTTTTATTTAAAAAATAGAGCAGGATCATTTCCGCTTAAGCCCCTGAATGTTCAGCTTTGAGTGTTCGCTCAGATTTTTGTACATTTTGTACATTTCCCAGACTAAGCCCCCCTTTTCCTCTGCTCCTCCTCCCCTCCCCATCACCCTGACTCCTTCCCTCTGCTCTACCCCTCTCCCCTCCCCACGGCACTTGGGTATATATGTACACATTTATTATTCTATTTATTTCATTAATGATGTGTATATATCTACAATTCTATTGATTCTATTGATTCTATTGATGCCTGTTTACTTGTTTTGATATCCGTCTCCCCCCTTCTAGTCTGTGAGCCCATTGTTGGGTAGGGATTGTCTCTGCTGCTGAATTGTACTTTCCAAGTGCTTAGTACAGTGCTCTGCACACAGTAAGCGCTCAATGAATAGGATTGAATTGAATTGAATGGGATCCCGGAGCGAAGTTATCTTTATACCCTTGAAACCTTTATGCCCTAAAATGATGTCATAAAGTTTCCAATCTAGTAAATGGCCCCTTCAAATGAATGAAGAATCTGGGGTTGGGTGGGAAGAAGGGAGAAGTAGGGAAGGGGAAAGGGAAGGGGAAGGGAGACTGATAGATTGATTGATAGATTGATTAAGAGATGAAGGTATTGCAGGCCTGTAGAGTAATAGTCACCTTTTGGCTTATGCTAGATTGTAATTTCCTTCAGCAGGAGGAATGTATCTACTAATTCTATTATTCCCTTCACTCAATCATATTTATTGAGTGCTTAGTGTATGCAGAGCACTGTACTAAGCACTTGGGAGATTACAATATGACAGTGCATAATATAACGCTCCTCCAAATGCTTAACACAGTGTTCTGCACCTAGTAGAATAATGATAAGAAGAAGATAATGATGGTATTTAAGTGCTTACTATGGGCCAAGCACTGTTGTAAATGCTGGGGTAATACAAGGTAATCAGGTCGCCCCATGTGGGGCTCACAGTCTTCATCCCCATTTTACAGATGAGGTAACCAAGGACCAGAGTAGTGAAGTAACTGGCCTAAAGTCACACAGCTGATAAGTGGCGGAGCCAGGATTAGAACCCACAAGCTCTGACTCCCAAGCTGCTTCTCAGTGCTATGAGCATCTGCCACTTGTCTGCTGTGTGACTTTGGGCAAGTCACTTCACTTCTTTGTGCCTCAGTTACCTCATCTGTAAAATGGGGATTAAGACTGTGAGCCCCATGTGGGACAACCTGATCACCTTGTATCCCCCCAGTGCTTAGAACAGTGCTTCACACATAGCAAGCCCTTAACAAATACCATCATTATTATTATCATTATTACTAATTCCATAGTAGAATGAAAGCTCGTTTGGATGGGGAATGTGTCAATTGCTCATTCAATCATATTTATTAAGTGCTTACTGAGTGCAGAGCACTGTACTAAGCACTTGGGAAAGTACAATACAACAATAAAGAGTGACAATCCCTGTCCACAACAAGCTTACAATCTATTACACTGTACTCTCCCAAGTGCTCCGTACAGTGCTCTGAACATAGCAAATGCTCAATAAATATGATTAAATGAATGAATGAGTACTCTCCCAAGTGTTTAATACATTGCTCTGCACATGGTAGACTGTCAACTCCTTGAGAATAGGTATCGTGTTCTACAAACTCTCTTGCACTCTCTCATATACTTAGTACAGTGCTCTGCACATAGTAAGCGCTCACTTGAGAAGTAGCATGGCTCAGTGGAAAGAGCACGGGCTTTGGACTCAGAGGTCATGGGTTCAAATCTCAGCTCCGCCAATTGTCAGCTGTGTGACTTTGGGCAAGTCACTTAACTTCTCTGTGCCTCAGTTCCCTCATCTGTAAAATGGGGATTAAGACTGTGAGCCCCACATGGGACAACCTGATCACCCTGTATCCCCTCCAGCACTTAGAATAGTGTTTTGCACATAGTAAGTGCTTAACAAATGCCATCATTATTATTATTAATAAACACTATCGATGGATCAGTGGAATTGTTCCTGAAAACGAACACTTCAGATTTTGCACTCCTGGGTTTTAGTGCCCGGACTGCAAGAATTTTCTTCCATAAGTTCCCATGGCAAAGAGAGAGCTGTCCAAGAGCCTTCCCCCTTCCAGCTCCTCAAATCTTTCCTTCAGGGGAAAGAAAAAGCATTTTGATTTGGGCCAAGGGTTCAGCAGACAAATTTTCCCAGAAAATCCAGAGCCGAGCTATCTTTGGAGGTCAGGGAGGAAGAGGGCAGTTGAATAGCTTCCCACCGGGCCCTGGGACCAGCTGCTGGGGAAACCAAGAAGAGCGGCTGTTGGCCGTCCGTCAGTAAGTCGATCGTATTTATCAACTCTCACTGTGTGCGGAGCACTGTACTAAAGGCTTGGGAGAGGACAATAAATCATAAATGGACACATTCCCTGTGGTTGTGGGCAGCAAAGACATGGGTTACAGGGAAGCAAGCAGGAGAGAGAGCAGAATACCTCGGGGAAGGTGAAGTAGGAGGGCAGAATTGGGGGCTTGGGTCAGTGAGACCTGGGGGAGAGCTAGACTGTGGTGGGGAGAAGGGGGTTCTGTTTCTGTGGAGAAAAACTTCATTTTTTCCTCAATATTCATTTTCTTTTATGGGATTTGTTAAGAACTTACATGCTCCAAACAATGCTCTAAGCGCTGGGATAGATACAAAGCTCGTCCTCTAGACTGTAAGCTTGTTGTGGGCAGGGAATATCTCAATTTACTGTTGCATTGTCCTCTCCCAAGCACTTAGTACAGTGCTCTGCACACAGAAAGCGCTCAATAAATACAATTGAATGAATGAATGAATACAGGCTAAGTTGGACACAGTCTATGTCCCAAACAGGATTTACGATCTTAATCCCCATTCTACAGAGGAGGGAACTGAGGCACAGAGATGTGCATTGTCAAAGGTCACTCAGCAGAAAAGTGAAGGATTCAGGATTAGAACCCAGGTCCTTCTGATTCCCAGGGCCGGGTTCTATCCATTAGGCCAAGCTGCTTCATTCAGTGAAGAACACGGAACATTAGACAGTTCTGTGAAGCCTGAAATTATGCTCCTCTAGCGATAGTGCTCTATTGATCTGTCTTTGATTCTTTGTATTTACCCTTGTCTTTTATGGTGTGGTTTATTAGCACATCTAGACTGTAAGCTCACTGTGGGCAGGGAATGTGTCTACCAACTCTGTTGTATTGTTATACTGTACTCTCCCAAGTGCTTAGTACAATGCTCTGCAAGCAGAAAGTGCTCAATAAATAGGATTGATTAATTACACTGTTCCACTGTTAGGAGTATATGCTCCATTAGAACTGTCACCTCCTTGAGGGCATGGATCATTTCCACTAGCTCTATTGTACTCTTTCAAGAGCTTAGAACAGTGCTTTTCCCATAGTAGACTGTAAGCTACTCTTTTTAAGTGCTTACTATGTGCCAGACACTGTACTAAGCGCTGGGGTGGATGCAAACAAATCAGTTTGGACACAGTCTCATGTGGGGCTCTCAGTCTCGATCCCCATTTTCCAGATGAGTGAACTGAGACCCAGAGTAGTGAAGTGACTTGCCCAAGGTCACACAGTAGACAAGTGGCAGAGCTGGGATTAGAACCCATGACTTTCTGACTCCACTACACCTTGCTGTTCTCTTCTACTCTAGTATTTGGGAGCAGAGTGGCTCAATGGAAAGAGCACAGGCTTTGGAGTCAGAGGTCGTGGGTTCAAACCCCAGCTCTGCCAGTTGTCAGCTGTGTGACTTTGGGCAAGTCTCTTAACTTCTCTGTGCCTCAGTTACCTCATCTGTAAAAAATAGGGATTAGGACTGTGAGCCCCCCTTGGGAAGTTTACAAGGTCACCTTATAACCTTCCCAGTGCTTAGAACAGTGCTTTACATATAGTAAACACTCAACAAATGCCATTATTATTATTATTATTATTCTCTACTACTACAAATGCTATGACAACACCTGCTACTATCTTTACTGCTACTACTGTTATCTCTATTGCTTCTACTACTAACGATGACATTTATTAAGCACTTACATATGCAAAGCACTATTCTAAGCGCTGGGGAGGTTACAAGGTGATCATGTTGTCCCACTGGGGCCTCACAGTCTTAATCCCCATTTGACAGGTGAGGTAACTGAGGCCCAGACAAGTTAAGTGACCTGCCCAAACTCACACAGCTGACAATTGGCAGAGCCGGGATTTGAAGCCATGACCTCTGACTCCAAAGCCTGTGCTCTTTCCACTGAGCCACGCTGCTTCCCTATTACTACAACTACCGTTATTACTACTTAATGATAATAATGATGGCATTTGTTAAGTGCTTACTATGTGCAAAGCACTGTTCTAAGTGCTGGGGGGATTACAAGATGATCAGGTTGTCCCATGTGGGGCTCATAGTCTTAATCCCCATTTTACAGATGAGGGAACTGAGGATAAGAAAAGTTAAGTGACTTGCCCAAGGTCACACAGCTGACAAGTGGTGGAGCCGAGATTTGAACCCCTGACCTCTGACTCCCAAGCCCGGGCTCTTTCCACTGAGCCACGCTGCTTCTCTCTGTGAATAACTGCACTACCATAACTACAACTACTACTATTACTGCTATTACTACCGCTTCTCCTGCTGATACTACTACTGATAATGCTGCTACTAAAGAAATTGCTTCAGTCTGCTTCAGTCTGAAAGAACTGAGTCTTTAGCTGGAGAAAAGATGCAATTTTTGGAGAGATTAAACCGGAGTGAAAGCACATTCTAGCTAGAGAGCTACATATAACAAATCCGGAGTCCCAAATAAAGACTCTGCTTTTTAAAGCAATTGGATCCATTCCAGGAAACAAACAAATCCTTTTTCTCCTTTCCCTCCCCATCTCTTTCCCCCTTTTCCCCACAAATAGCTTCTCTCTCCCTCTCTATCTTATGAATTCCTCAATTGCTAAAGAAGCTCATGATCTGTAGTTGAGAAATGTACGGTTTTAAAGGTCAACTAAAAAGGTCAATTAATTTAGAAAGGTCAGTTAGCTTGAGTAGCTCTATTTATAATGCAACTAGTCTTAAAATTAAATAGAAATTAAATAGAATAAATAGAAGTAACCTGATCCTGTGGGAATTACAGTGGCCTGACCTTAATTTAGCAATTCGCTTTTAGCTCTTTAATCTTATGCAATGGTTTTTCCTCACTGGATGCAGCTTGTAGTGATATCTTCCAAGTTAATTTGATACGTTTCTTGTCCTCTAAAGCGTTAGAGGGGCGATTACTTACTAATTTCAATTTTTGCCATGAAATGACAACTCCATAGTTTGAACGTTCTCAGAATACATTTGTTTTTTTTAATGATACCGGTTCAGCACTTACTATGTGCCAAGCACTGTGTGAAGCACTAGGGTAGATACAAGATAATCGTGTTGGAAATAGTCCCTATCCCACATGGGCCTTAATTCCTGTTTTACAGATGAGGTAGCTAAGGCATGGTAAAGTTGAGTAATTTGCCCAAGGTCTCACAGAAGACAAATGGTGGGGCCGGGATTAGAATCCAGGTCCTCTGATTCCCAGGCCTGTGCTCTACCCACTAGGTATGCTGCTTCCCTATGACTATAAATGGACTCATACTAGTAGGGGAAATGGCAATAGTAATAAAAGCAGTAACTTTAGTAGCAATGGTAGGAGCAGTAATACTAGTAGTAATAGCAGTAGCAATATGAGCAATAGCAGTAGTAGCAGTAGTAGCAGAAGCAGTAGTAAGAGTATTATTATTATAAAACAGGGAGCACTGAGGCCTGGTATAGTATTAATTTTCACATTAATTTCTTGCCCCTAATGAGCTGGCCACCTACTTCTTTGAGAAAATTGAAGCCATCAGGCTTGATCTTCCTAAAATGTCCCCTGCTCCTCTCCAAGCCCTCTCTTCTCCTTGCCCTTCTTCAACTCTCTCACCTTTCCCAGCAGTATCTCAAGAGGAAATCCACCCACCTCCACTCAAAATCCACCCCTTCCCCCTGCACCTCCGACTTCATCCCCTTGAACTTTATTAAAATGCTCGCCCTCGTCCGTTTTTCTCTCCCTGACCGCCATCTTCAACTGTTCGCATTCCAGTGACTTTTTCCTCACTGCTTAAGAACATGCTTATGACTTCCCTCTCCTAAAATAACCTTCTTTGACCCCCAGGCTCCCATCTCCCTCCAAACTCTTTGAGCGAGTTTTCCCACCCATGGTCTCCACTTGCTCTCCAACAATTATCTCCAATTGGCTTGTAATCCCCTCACTTATTCGATTAATCAGTTGATTTTATTGAGCACTTACTATACTGTACTGTACTTAATGAGCGCTTGAGCCCTGTGCTAATTGCTTGGAAGAGTACAATATAACAATATAGCAGACACATTACCTGCACACAACGGGCAGCATGGCTTAGTGGACAGAACCCGGGCTTGGGAATCAGAGGACGTGGGTTCTAATCCCAGCTTCGCCACTTGTCTGCTATGTGACTTTGTGAAAGTCACTTCACTTCTCTGGGCCTTGGTTACCTCATCTGTAAAATGGGGATTAAAAGTGTGAACCCCACGTGGGACAACCTGATTACCCTGTATCTATACCAGCACTTAGAACATACTTGGCACATAGTAAGCGCTTAACAAATACCATTATCATTATTATTAATTGCTATTACAATCTAGAGGGGAAGTTTTCAACCATCCTCTCAAATGTCATTAATGATCTCCTTCTTGACAAATCCAATGGCCCCTACTCCACCCTAATCCTCCTCGACCTCTCAACTACTTTTGACATTGTGGACCACCCCCTTCTCCTGGAAACATTAACCAACCTTGACTTCACTGCCACTGTCCTCTCCTGGCTCTCCTCCTATCTCTCTGGCCACTCATTCTCAGTCTTCTTCATGGGCTTCTCCTTTGTCTCCTGTCCCCTAACTGTGGGTGTCCCTCAAGATTCAGTTCTGGGCCCCCTTCTCTTCTCCATCTACAACCACTCCCTTGGAGAACTTATTCACTCCCATGGCTTCAACTACCACCTCTCTGTGGATGACACCCAAACCTACATCTCCAGTCCTGATCTTTCTCCTTCTCTAGAGGCTTGCATTTCCTCCTGCCTTCGAGACATTTCCACTTGGGTGTCCTCCCGTCAACTCAAATGTAACATGTCTAAAACAGAACTTCCCACTCCAACCCTACCTTCCCCATCACTAGATATTGATTGATTTATTTATCTATATATTTATTCATATTAATATCTGTCTCTCCTTCTAAATTGTGAGCTCGATGTGGGCAGGAATGTTTCTGTAAAAAAACCTTCTTAGACCCCCAGGCTCCCATCTCCCTCCCTCCATACTCCTTGTCTCCATCTGCCATCTCCACTTCCTCTCCACAGTCTTCTAGACTGTGAGCCCATTGCTGGGTAGGGACTGTCTCTATCTGTTACTGACTTGTACTTCCCAAGTGCTTAGAACAGTGCTATGCACACAGTAAGTACTCAATAAATACGATTGAATGAATGAATAAATGAACAATACTCTCCAGTTGGCTTGTACACCCTTTACTCAATTGATCAATCAGTTGATTTTATTGAGCACTCACTATACTGTACTGTATAGTACAGCTCAATGTGGGCAGGAATGTGTCTGTTATATCATATCCTCCTAAGTGCTTAGTACAGTGCTTTTCCCACAGTAAGTGCTCAATAAATATGATTGAATGAATGAATGTAGACAGCACCCCCATCCTTTCTGTCTCACAAGCCTGTAAACTTGGAGTTGTCCTCGACTCAATCAAACAATCAATCAATCATATTTATTGAGCGCTTACTGTGTGCAGAGCACTGTACTAAGCGTTTGGGAAATACAAGTTGGCAACATATAGAGACAGTCCCTACCCAACAGTGGGCTCACAGTCTAAAAGGGGGAGACAGAGAACAAAACCAAACATACTAACAAAATAAAATAAGTAGAATAGATATGTACAAGGAAAATAAAATAAATAAATAAATAGAGTAATAAATATGTACAAACATATATACATATATACAGGTGCTGTGGGGAAGGGAAGGAGGTAAGATGGGAGGGATGGAGAGGGGGACAAGGGGGAGAGAAAGGAAGGGGCTCAGTCTGGGAAGGCCTCCTGGAGGAGGTGAGCTCTCAGTAGGGCCCTGAAGGGAGGAAGAGAGCTAGCTTGGCGGATGGGCAGAGGGAGGACATTCCAGGCCCGAGGGATGAGGTGGGCCGGGGGTCGACGGCGGGACAGGCGAGAACGAGGTACGGTGATGAGATTAACGGCAGAGGAGCGGAGGGTGCGGGGTGGGCTGTAGAAGGAGAGAAGGGAGGTGAGGTAGGAGGGGGCGAGGTGATGGACAGCCTTGAAGCCCATGGTGAGGCCACATATTCAATATGTCATTAAGTCCCGTTTCAACCTTCGCAACATCGCTAAAATCCACCCTTTCCTCTTCATCCCAACTGCTAATACCTAAATCCACACACTTATCCCATTCCAACTGGTATACTGCATCAGCCTCTCTGCTGATTTCCCAGCCTCCTGTCTCCACCGGACTCCGGTCCATACTTCACTCTGCTTCCCAGATCATTTTTCTACTAAAACTTTCAGTCCAGGTTTCCCACTCCTCATGACCCTCAGCTGTTGCCCATCCACCTCTGCAGCAAATGGAAATTCCTTACCATCAGCTTTAAAAGCCGTCCATCACCTGCCCCCTCCTACCTCACCTCACTGCTCTCCTACTACAACCCAGCCCAAGCATATTGCTCCCCTAATGCCAAATTTCTCACTGTACCTCAGTCTCGTCTATGTCACTGCCAATCTCTAGCCCACATCCTGCCTGTGGCCTGGAACACCCTCCCTCTTCATATCTGACAGACGATCACCCTCCCCATCTTCAAAGTCTTATTGAAAGCCCATCTCCTCCAAGAGGCCTTCCCTGACTAAGCCCTTATTTCCTCTTCCCCAACTCCCTTCTGCATCGCCTTCCACTTGGGTTTGCTCCCTTCATTCACTGCTCCCTCAGCCCCACAGAACTTTTGTGCATATCTGTAATTTCTTTATTCATCTTAATGTCTCCCTCCCCCTCTAAACTGTAAGCTCATTAGGGTCAGGGAATGTGTCGACTAACTCTGAAAAATGATATATTGTACTCTCCCAACAGCTTAGTACAATTCTCTGCTCACAATAAAAGTGCTCAATAAAGATGATAGATGGATTGATTGGTTGATACTAGATTAGCAATGGTAGTAATAGCAGTAATAATGGTAGCAGTAGCAAGAGTAGTAGTAGTAGCAGTAGTAGCAGTAGTAATAGTAGTAGTATTTGCAGTAGCAATCAAAGTAGTGGTAGCAGCAATGTCTGCCCGCCATCTAAAACTCAATATGTCCAAGACTGAACTTCTTATCTTCCCTCCCAAACCCTGCCCTCTCCCTGACTTTCTCGTCACTGTAGACGGCACTACCACCCTTCCCGTCTCACAAGCCTGCAAACTTGGTGTCATCCTCGACTCTGTTCTCTCGTTCACCCCTCACACCCAATCCGTCACCAAAACCTGCCAGTCTCACCTCCGCAACATTGCCAAGGGCGGATCCTTTCCTCTTCATCTAAACCGCTACCTTAATGGTTCAATCTCTCATCCTATCCCAACTGGATTACTGCATCAGCCTTCTCTCTGATCTCCCATCCTCCTGTCTCTCCCCACTTCAGTCTATACTTCACGCTGCTGCCCGGGTCATCTCTGTGCAGAAACACTCTGGGTATGTTACCCCCGCTCCTCAAAAATCTCCATTCATTCATTCATTTAATTGTATTTATTGAGCGCTTACTGTGTGCAGAGCACTGTACTAAGCACTTGGGAAGTACAAGTTGGCAACATATAGAGATGGTCCCTACCCAACAGTGGGCTCACAGTCTAGAAGGGGGAGACAGACAAAAAAAACAAAACATATTAATTAACAAAATAAAATAGAATAGTAAATATGTACAAGTAAAATAAATAGAGTAATAAATATGTACAAATATACAGGTGTTGTGGAGAGGGGAAGAAAGTAGGGTGGGGGGATGGGGAGGGGTAGGAGGGGGAGTGGAAAGAGGGAGCTCAGTCTGGGAAGGCCTCCTGGAGGAGGTGAGCTCTCAGTAGGGCTTAGAAGGGAGGAAGAGAGCTAGCTTGGCGGATATGTGGAGGGAGGGCATTCAGGCCATGGGGAGGACGTGGGCTGGGGGTCGATGGCGGGACAGGAGAGAATGTGGCACAGTGAGGAGGTTAGCGGCAGAGGAGCGGAGGGTACGGGCTGGGCTGTAGAAGGAGAGAAGGGAGGTGAGGTAGGAGGGGGCGAGGTGATGGACAGCCTTGAAGCCGAGAGTGAGGAGTTTTTGCCTGATGCATAGGTTGATTGGTAGCCACTGGAGATTTTTGAGGAGGGGAGTAGCATGCCCAGAGTGTCTCTGCACAAAGATGATCCAGGCTGCAGTGTGAAGTATTTGTTAAGCACTTATCATGTGCCAAGCACTATTCTAAGTGCAAGGATCGATACAAGATTAACAGGTTGTTCCACACAAGGCTCACAGTCTTAATCCCCATTTTACAGATGAGATAACTGAGGTGCAGAGAAGTGAAGTGACTTGCTCAAAGTCACACAGTTGGTAAGTGGTGGAACTGGGATTAGAACCCATGACCTCTGACTCCCAAGCCCAGGCTCTTGCCACTAAACCACACTGCTTCTCATGTTGGACATAGTCTCTGTCCCACATAGGGCTCAAAATCTTAATCCCCATTTTACAGATGTGGAACCTGAGGTACAGAGAATAATAATAAAACTGAGGTACAGAGAATAATAATAATAATAATGGCATTTATTAAGAGCTTACTATGTGCAAAGCACTGTTCTAAGCCCTGTGGAGGTTACAAGGCGATCATGTTGTCCCACGGGGGGCTCACAGTCTTAATCCCCATTTTACAGATGAGGGAACTGAGGCCCAGAGAAGTTAAGTGACTTGCCCAAAGTCACACAGCTGACAATTGGCAGAGCCAGGATTCGAATCCATGACCCCTGACTCCAAAGCCCGTGCTCTTTCCACTGAGCCACGCTGAGACTTGTCCAAGGTCACGCAGTAGATAAGTTGTGGAACCAGATTAGAACCCAGGTCCTTCTGCCTCCAAGGCTCATGCTTTATCCAATAGGCCATGCTGCTTCATAGTAGTAGTAGTAGTAGTAATACTAGTAGTAGTACTAGTACTAATAGTAATAGCATTTTATTCACTCATTCCTTCAATAGTATTTATTGTGCACTCACTGGGTCTACAGCACTGTGCTAAGGTCACACAGCAGGCAAATGATTAAAACCCGGGTTCTCTGACCCCAATTTATTTTATTTGTACATGTTTATTCTATTTATTTTATTTTGTTAATATGTTTTGTTTTGTTCTCTGTCTCCCCCTTCTAGATTGTGAGCCCACTGTCGGGTAGGGACCGTCTCTATATGTTGCCAACTTGTACTTCCCAAGCGCTTAGTACAGTGCTCTGCACAAAGTAAGCGCTCAATAAATACGATTGAATGAATGAATGAATGAATCTTATCCCAGTGCGTAGAACAGTCATTTTCACTTAGCAAGAACTAAACAAATACAATTAAAAAAAAAAGAGCACTGGCCTGGAAATCAGAGAACAAGGGTCCTAATCTCGGCTCTGCCAATTGCTTTCTGTGTGACTTTGAGCAACTCACTCCACTTCTCTGTGCCTCAGTTTCATCATCTGTAAAATGGGGATTAAGACTGAGCCCCGTGGGGGTCAGGGAGTACTTATAGCCTGATTAGTTTCTATCTACCCCAGTGTTTTCGAACAGTGTTAGTTACACAGTAAGCACTGAACAAACACTACAAAAAAAAAAGAAAAAGAAAATACACGTATCATTCCTGGATCATAAAGTCTTCATTCTTTCATTTATTCATTCATTCAATGTATTTATTGAGCGCTTACTGTGTGCAGAGTACTGTACTAAGCACTTGGGAAGTACAAGTTGGCAACATATACAGACTGTCCCTACCCAACAACGGGCTCACATTCTTGTGATGGTTGAGTGATGTTCTTCTAAAAGAGTTGGAACAATTAAAGCTCATTCTCAAAAAATATGTTCCCCTAAAGGACAATTGCTTGTTCTTTCAACTCCACTAGATAAGAACAAAAACATTTCTGCTTTTGGAATCTCCTTCAGTTTAATAATTTAATTAATTCATTCATTCAATCATATTTGAAACCTAAAGCACGTTACTCAGGAAGCGGTTACCTCAGATGATACCCCAGGCCTCGGAATTGCATGGCATCTTGAATCGGGGAGTCTGCAGCAGGTGTGGTCTTCCTTGTCCCACAGAAACCAAGGATGCAGCCTTAAAGCTGATGACTGACATTGAGGCACTGCCATGACTGCAGTGGAAAGAGCCCGGGTTTTGGAGTCAGAGGTCATGGGTTCAAATCCCGGCTCCGGCAATTGTCAGCTGTATGACTTTGGGCAGGTCACTTCACTTCTCTGGGCCTCAGTTCCCTCATCTGTAAAATGGGGATTAAGACTGTGAGCCCCCCGTGGGACAACCTGATCACCTTGTATCCTCCCCAGCTCTTAGAACAGTGCTTTGCACACAGTAAGCGCTCAACAAATGCTACCTGTATATATGTACAAATGTTTGTACATATTTATTACTCTATTTATTTATTTTACTTGTACATATCTATTCTATTTATTTTATTTTGTTAGTATCAATCAATCAATCAATCGTATTTATTGAGCGCTTACTATGTGCAGAGCACTGTACTAAGCGCTTGGGAAGTACAAATTGGCATCACATAGAGACAGTCCCTACCCAACAGTGGGCTCACAGTCTAAAAGGGGGAGACAGAGAACAGAACCAAACATACCAACAAAATAAAACAAGTAGGATAGAAATGTACAAGTAAAATAAATAAATAAATAAATAAATAGAGTAATAAATATGTACAACCATATATACATATATACAGGTGCTGTGGGGAAGGGAAGGAGGTAAGACGGGGGGATGGAGAGGGGGACGAGGGGGAGAGGAAAGAAGGGGCTCAGTCTGGGAAGGCCTCCTGGAGGAGGTGAGCTCTCAGCAGGGCCTTGAAGGGAGGAAGAGAGCTAGCTTGGCGGATGGGCAGAGGGAGGGCATTCCAGGCCCGGGGGAATGTTAGTATGTTTGGTTTTGTTCTCTGTCTCCCCCTTTTAGACTGTGAGCCCACTGTTGGGTAGTGATTGTCTCTATATGTTGCCAATTTGTACTTCCCAAGCACTTAGTACAGTGCTCTGCACATAGTAAGTGCTCAATAAATACGATTGATGATGATGATGATATTTATTGAGCGCTTACTGTGTGCAGAGCACTGTATTAAGCACCTGGGAAGTACAAGTTGGCAACATATAGAGATGGTCCCTACCCAACAGCGGGCTCACAGTCTAGAAGGGGGAGACAGACAACAAAACACAACATATTAACAAAATCAAATAAATAGAATAAATATGTACAATAAAATAAATAAATAAATAGAGTAATAAATATGAACAAACATACATACATATATACAGGTGCTGTGGGGAGGGGAAGGAGGTAAGGTGGCAGGGATGAGGAGGGGGAGGAGGGGGAGAGGATGGAGGGGGCTCAGTCTGGGTAAACATAACCATATCTAGGACATGCTGGGGTATTATTTTGAGAATGTCTTTTGTGTATTTTTTTATAATTTGTGTATTTTTTATGAATTCCCCAGAGGGATGAATGACACCTATAAACAAATGTACTTACTATGGGCAGGAATGTGTCTATTTGCTGTTATAGTGTACTCTCCCAAACTCTCAGTACAGTGCTTAGCATAACAGTAAGTGCTCAATAAATACGAGTGAATGAATGAATGAAATGTAACAGAGGATTTATGCCCACTGAGTGCTATTTCTTTCTGGAACAAAACTGTAGACTGTAAGCTCAGTCTGGGCAAGGAATGTGTCCTCCAACTCTACTGTATTTTACTCTCCCAAGTGCAAAGTACAGTGCTCTGCACATAGTAAATACTCAATAAATACCATTGATTGATATCAATCAATCAATCAATCATATTTATTGAGCACTTACTGTGTGCACAGCACTGTACTAAGCACTTGGGAAGTACAAGTTGGCAACATATAGAGACAGTCCCTACCCAACAGTGGGCTCATGGTCTAGAAGGGGGAGACAGAGAATAAAACCAAACATGTTAACAAAAAAAAATAAATAGAATAGATATGTACAAGTAAAATAAATAAATAAATAATAGAGTAATAAATATGTATGAACATACATACATATATACAGGTGCTGTGGGGAAGGGAAGGAGGTAAGATGGGCGGCATGGAGAGGGGTACGAGGGCAAGAGGAAGGATGGGGCTCAGTCTGGGAAGGCCTCCTGGAGGAGGTGAGCTCTCAGTAGGGCTTTGAAGGGAGGAAGAGAGCTAGCTTGGCGGATGGGCAGAGGGAGGGCATTCCGGGCCAGGGGGTTGACGTGGGCCGGGGGTCGACGGCAGGACAGGCAAGAACGAGGCCTAACGGTGAGGAGATTAGTGGCAGAGGAGCGGAGGGTGTGGGCTGGGCTGGAGAAGGAGAGAAGGGAGTTGAGGTAGGAGGGGACGAGGGGATGGACAGCCTTGAAGCCGAGGGTAAGGAGTTTCTGCCTGATGCGCAGATTGATTGGTAGCCACTGGAGATTTTTGAGGAGGGGAGTAACATGCCCAGAGCATTTCTGGACAAAGACAATCTGGACAGCAGCATGAAGTATGGATTGAAGTGGGGAGAGACACGAGGATGGGAGATAAGAGAGAAGGCCAATGCAGTAGTCCAGATGGGATAGGATGAGAGCTTGAACGAGCAGGGTAGTGGTTTGGATGGAGAGGAAAGGGAGGATCTTGGCAATGTTGCGGAGCTGGGACCGGCTGGTTTTGGTGACGGCTTGGATGTGAGGGGTGAATGAGAGAGCGGAGTCGAGAATGACACCAAGTTTGCGGGCTTGTGAGACGGTAAGGATGGTAGTGCCGTCAACAGAGATGGGAAAGTCAGGGAGAGGGCAGGGTTTGGGAGGGAAGACAAGGAGTTCAGTCTTGGACATGTTGAGTTTTAGGTGGCGGGCAGACATCCAGATGGAGATGGCCTGAAGGCAGGAGGAGATGCGAGCCTGGAGAGAGGGGGAGAGAGCAGTGGCAGAGATGTAGATTTGGGTGTCATCAGCGTAGAGATGATAGTTGAAGCCGTGGGAGCGAATGAGGTCACCAAGGGAGTGTTTTGTTCTCTGTCTCCCCCTTCTAGACTGTGAGCCCGTTGTTGGGTAGGGACCGTCTCTGTATGTCTTGAACTTGTACTTCCCAAGCGCTTAGTACAATGCCCTGCACACAGTAAGTGCTCAATAAATGCAATTGAATGAATGAATCAATTTAGCTTTAATTCTATTTGTTCTGACGACTTGACACCCATCCACATGTTTTGTTTTGTTGTCTGTCTCCCCCTTCCAGACTGTGAGCCCGCTGACCGTCTCTATATGTTGCCAATTTGTACTTCCCAAGCGCTTAGTATAGTGCTCTGCACACAGTAAGCGCTCAATAAATACGATTGAATGAATGAATGAATGAGTGAGTGTAGATCGAGAACAGAAGGGGACCAAGAACTGAACCTTGGGGAACCCCCACAGTAAGGGATGGGAGGGGGAGGAGGAGCCTGCAAAAGAGACGAGAATGAATGACCGGAGAGATAAGAGGAGAACCAGGAGAGGATGGAGTCTGTGAAGCCAAGGTTGGATAGCGTGTTGAGGAGAAGGGGGTGGTCCACAATGTCGAAGGCAGCTGAGAGGTCAAGGAGGATTAGGACAGAGTATGAGCCGTTGGATTTGGCAAGCAGGAGGTCATTGGTGACCTTTGAGAGGGCAGTTTCGGTGATATGATTGATTGAAAACAGGATACCCCACGACAAACAATCTTTCATATTTTTTTCTGGGAATTCCTGGAGGTTTATTCATTCATTTATTCACTCATATTTATTGAGCACTTACTGTGTACAGAGCACTGTGTTAAGCACGTGGGAGAGGACAAACTGGAATGGGGAAAGTCTCTGGACTGTAAGCGTGTTGTGGGCAGGGAACGCATCTACCTCTGTCATATTCTACTCTCCCAAGAGCTTAGAATAATTCTCTTCAAATAGTAAGCGCTTACTAAGTGCCATTAATTGACTGATTTATAGATAAAGTTCAAGAGGATTCTAGTGAACAGCTCAAAGGGCAGAGAAGGTCTTTCATCAGGTTTGACGTTGAAAACAAAACTCTGGGGAGAACTCTCCAAATGCTTATTCCCAAATTTGGGAAACTCACGTGCCTTCTTCCAACATCTGTATTCATTCCCCTCTACGTGACCATTTCCAAATTCTATATTTGACTTTTCCCCTTAGTCAAATGCAGGTCTGAGACCAAACAAGGATATAGAATGCTCCAGCTGTGAGGAAAACCTAGAAATATTCATGCTATTATTGTGTTTTATTTGCATCAGTCAAACAGTGATATTTATTGCATGCTTACTGTGTGCAGAGCACTGAACTAAGCACTTGGGAGAGTCCAATATAGCAGAGTTGTTCGACACGTTCCCGCCCATAACAAGTTTACAGTCTAGAGGGAGTTTAAGTGCCGAGGGGCTGAGGAAGGGGCGAATAAAAGGAGGAAATCCAAGTTTGAGGGTGATGCAGAAGGGAGTGGGAGAAGAAGAAATTAGGCTTAGTGGGAAGAGTTCAGACCTGGGTGTCAAAGGACATGAATTCTAATCCCAGGTCTGCCCCTTGTCTGATGTGTGACCCTGGGCAAGTCACTTTATTTCTCTGTGCCTCAGTTACCTCATCTGTAAAATGGGGATTAAGACCGTGAGTCCCCTGTGGGACAGGGACTGTGTCCAACATGATCACCCTGTGCTTAGAACGGTGTTGTCAGCTCATTGTTCTAGACTGCAAGCTCGCTGTTGGCAGGGAATGTCTCTGTTTATTTTTATATTGCACTCTCCCAAATGTTAATAGTACAGAGCTCTGCACACAGTAAGTGCTCGAAAAATTTGATTGAATGAAATACTATTATTAGGGAAGGCCTCTCGGAGGAGATGTGCCTTCAGTAAGGCTTTGAAGAGAGGGGAGAGTCATTGTCTGTCACAATTGAGGAGGGACAGTATTCCAGGTCAGAGGTAGGATGTGGGCAAGGGGCCGGCAGCGAAATAGATGAGATCGAGGGACAGCGAGTTGGTGGGCATCAAGCCAGGTCATAAATATGAAGGTTTTATTTGCTCCAAGCGAGATCGTAACTTGATTTTGTCACATGGCTGCAGCTGGGTACCTCTCAGGGTCTCGGGGTTTTGGAAAGGTCGACAAAAAGGCCCTGAAGCCCTATCCTTCTACCGGACTACGGGACTTGTCTCTCCCCACTTCAATCTATACTTCACGCTGCTGCCTGGATCATCTTTGTGCGGAAATGCTCTGGGCATGTTAGTCCCCTCCTTAAAAATCTACAGTGGCTACCAATCAACCTACGCATCAGGCAAAAACTCCTCACTCTTGGCTTCAAGGCTCTCCATCACTTCGCCCCCTCCTACCTCACCTCCCTTCTTTGCTTCTACAGCCCAGCCCACATCCTCCGCTCCTCTGCCGCTAACCTCCTCACTGTGCCTCTTTCTCGCCTGTCCTGCCGTTGACCCCCGGCCCACATCCTCTCCCTGGCCTGGAATGCCCTCCCTCTGCACATCTGCCAAGCTAGCTCTCTTCCTCCCTTCAAAGCCCTACTGAGAGCTCACCTCCTTCAGGAGGCCTTCCAGACTGAGCCCCCTCTTTCCTCTCCTCCTCCTCCCCCACCCCATCCCCCCTGCCTTACCTTCTTCCTCTCCCCACAGCACCTGTATATACGTATATATGTTTGTACTTATTTATTACTCTATTTATTATACTTGTACATATTTAGTCTATTTATTTTATTTTGTTAATATGTTTTGTTTTGTTGTCTGTCTCCCCCTTCTAGACTGTGAGCCCGCTGTTGGGTAGGGACCGTCTCTATATGTTGCCAATTTGTACTTCCCAAGTGCTTAGTACAGTGCTCTGCACACAGTAAGCGCTCAATAAATATGATTGAATGAATGAATGACTAGAGGCCATAACAATAGTACTAATTCTGGTATTTGTTAAGTGCTTACTGTATGCCAGGCACTACAGTGCTAAGTGCTGGGGTGGATGCAAGCAAAGTGAGTGGGACAGAGTGCCTGTCCAGGTGGAGCTCACAGTCTTAATCTGTGAAATGTAAAATCTGTACATTTACAAATGTGTACATTTACAAATCTGTAATTGTAAAATGAGGAAACTGAGGCCCAGAGAAGTGAAGCGACTTGCCCAAGGTCACGTAGCAGACAAGTGACAGAGCTGGGACTAATCCTAAAACACACGACCTGGCCTGCAGTGGTCAGTGCTGAGAAGTTCAGTGGTGGCTTTCCCTGCCACGTTTCACCAGTGTGCCCCTGAAACTCTTTTATCCTCACCCCACAGCCTTTTGTCAGTCAGTCAGTCAACCGTATCTATTGAGTGCTTACCAATAATAAAAATTCATGAATATGCTACCGTTAAGCACTTACTGTGTGCCAAGCACTGTTCTAAGCGCTGGACTAGATACAAGTTAATCAGGTTGGACACAGTCCCAGTCCCATGCTGGGCTCACAGTCTTAATCCCCATTTTGCAGATGAGAGAACTGAGGCCCAGAGAAGTGAAGCGAGTTGCCCAAGGTCACACAACAAACACGTGGCAGAGCCGGGATTAGTCAATCAATCGTCAGTTGATCATACTTATTGAGAAGTTACTGTGTGCAAAGCACTGGACTAAGCACTCTGGAGAGTACAATACAACAATATGACAGACACACTGCCTGCCCACAGTGAGTTTACAGTGTAGAGAGGGAGACAGACATGAATAGAAATAAATAAATGACGGATATGGACTTAAGTGCTTTTAGGGCTGGGAGGGGGGATGATTAAAGCGAGCAAGTCAGGGAGATGCAGAAGGGAGTGGGAGATGAGGAAAAATGGGGCTTAGTCTGGGAAGACCTCTTGGAGGAGATGGGCCTTCAATAAGGCTTTGATGTCGGGGAGAGTCGTCATCTGAGACCCTGTTCTGTTCCATTAGACTGTCTGCTCTTTGAGCCCAGGGATCATGTCTTTGTCTCCAAGAGCATGGCCTGTTGGAAAGAGAGCAGGGCTGGGAGTCAGAAGACCTGGGTTCTAATCCAGGTTCTGCCCCTTGTCTGTTGTATGACCTTGGGTAATTCACTTCACTTCTCTGTGCATCATCTGCAAAATGGGGATTCAGTGTCAATTCTCCCTCCTACTTAGAATGTGAGCCCCATGTGGGACTTCATGATCCTATGTAATAATTATAATAATAATGATGGTATTTGTTAAGTGCTTACTATGTGCAAAGCACTCTTATAAGCGCTGGTGGGGATAGAAGGTGATCAGGTTGTTCCACGTGAGGCTCATAGTCTTCATCTCCATTTTACAGATGAGGTAACTGAGTTACAGAGAAGAGAAGTGACTTGCCCAAAGTCACACAGCTGACAAGTGGCAGAGCCGGGATTAGAACCCATGACCTCTGACTCCCAAGGCTGCGCTCTTTCTACTGAGCCATGTTGCTTCTCTATATCTACTCCTGCATTTAGTACACATATTCAGACAAGTGTCGTGGGGCTGGGGGTGGGGGGAGAATAGAGCAGAGGGAGGGAGTGGGGGTGATGGGGTGGGGAGAGGGATTAAGATTGTGAACCCCACATGGGACAACCTGCTTGCCCTGTATCTACTCCAGTGCTTAGAACAGTGCTTGGCACATAGTAAGCGCTTAACAAATACCATTATTATTATTCTTATCATTATAAAAACCCCCAAAACCATACGGTCCTTGAACTGTAAGCTTATGATGGCTTTTTCTCGTGTCTACTTAACTGACCCTGATTTTCCTTAAGCACTCAGCAAAGTGCTCTGCCCACAGTAAGTCCTCGATAAATACAAGAAGCAGTTTGGCCTAGTGGCAAGAGCACATGTTTGGGAGTCAGAAGATGCAGGTTCTAATCCTGGCTCTGCCACTTGTCTGCTGTGTGACCTTGGGTAAGTCGCTTCACTTTTCTGTGCCTCAGTTAACTCATCTGTAAAATAGGGGTTAAGACTGTGCGCCCCATGTGGGACAAACTGATTACTTTGTATCCACCCCAGGACTTAGAGCAGTGCTTGGCACATAGTAAGAACTTAACAAATACCAGAATTATTATTATATTAATAATAACTGAAACCACCCTGTAGACTGTACACTTGTTAGGAGCAGGGAACATATCTGCTAATTCTCTTGTATTATACTCTCCAAAGCACTTAGTGTAGTGCTCTGCGAATAGTAAGTGCTCAATTAATACCCTTAATGGATTAATTGAGTGCACTTAAATGGAAGCTTATTGTGGGCAGGGAATGTGTCTGTTTATTGTAGTTTTGTACTTTCCCAAGCACTTAATACAGTGCTTTGCACACAGTAAGAATTCAATAAATATGATTAAATTAATGACCAAATTAGTCGCTAAAAGTGAGCTAGCACTCATATGCTCAGGTAACATGGTAAGAAGAAAAAATAACTGTGTTCTCTCTGCCACTTATTTTTCATGGCACTTTTTAAGTACTTACTCTGTGTCTAACACTGTTCTAAGCGCTGGGATAGATATGTTAGGTTGGGCATTGTCTTTACATGGTATTTCATGGAGCATTGTACTTACCGTTTGGGAGAGGACAATGCAACGATAAATAGACCCATTTCCTGCCCACAACGAGCCTACAGTCTAGAGGGAGAGACAGGCATAAATAGAAATAAAGAAATTGCGTTCCGGCCATAGGAAAATGGGAACCCGGTGCTGAAATACGATTGATTGAAATCCCATGAGGCTGCAGGTAAATTAAGGACTAGGCAGATCGTGGCCTGTTCCTGCAGAAAGGAATCCTGGGAAATGGAGAGGCGCTCATGGCCTCTAATCCAGCTGGGCTCTGGGAACGGTGAAGTGCATGGACAGTCACAGGGGTTTGCCAAGTTGGCCTCCACAATTAGAAAGGGATGTTGGCTGGGCTCACTCAAACCCCGTAACTCAATTTTATCTTTCGGATCACGAGGATGTTCTAAGGACATGTACCCATATGACCGACAGCTAAGGAGAGAAGCCAAGGCCGAGGGCCCAGTGGTGGACTCAGGCCTCATACCTCCTTCTCATTTATCTCACTATTGACCTCTTGCCCATGTCCTGCCTCTGGCCCAGAACGCCCTCCCTCCTCATATCTGACAGACAATGCCTCTCCCCACTTTCAAAGTCTTATTGAAGGCCCATCTCCTCCAAGAGGCCTTCCCTGACTAAGCCCTCCTTTCCTCTTCTTCCACTCCCTTCTGCATCACCCTGACTTGCTCCTTTATTCATCCCCTTTCCTAGCCCCACACCACTTATGTCCCTGTCTGTCATTTATTTATTTATATTACCATCTGTCTCCCCTTCTAGACTGTAAGCTCCTTATGGGCAGGGAATGTGTCAACTAATTCTGTCACTCTGTACTCACCCAAGCGCTTAGTGCGGTACTCTGTGCACTGTAAGCACTCAATAAAAACCATTGATTGATTAATTGTTTGATGTGGGCCCCTCTTCCCCAGCAAACTCCCACAGCTGCTTCCCCACCTGCCCAGGAGAAAATCAACCCAACTGCCGTGGGCAAGCTACTCCTCAGTATCATCTGTCCGCATGGCGCCTTAATCGAAAACAGACTATGACTTGTTTGTGTAACCAGGTGCTTGTGGTTTGTGGCTTCTGCTGACCGGCTGAGGCCACAGCTTCGACTGAGAGAAACAGTGTGGGCTAGTGGATAGAGCCTGGGCCCGGGATTCATTCATTCATTCATTCACTCGTATTCATTGAACGCTTACTTTGTGCAGAGCACTGTACTAAGCGCTTGGGAAGTACAAGTTGGCAACATATAGAGACAGCCCCTACCCAACAATGGGCTCACAGTCTAGAAGGGGGAGACAGACAAGAAAACAAACCTTGTGGACAGGTGTCCAGTCATCAGAATAAATAGAAATAAAGCTAAATGCACATCTATCCCAGGGCTTAGTACAAAATAAATGGAATAGTAAATATGTACAAGTAAAATAAGTTCTAATCACAGAGAAGCAGAAAAGCCTAGTGGCTAGAGCCTGGATCTGAGAGTCAGGAGGACCTGGGTTCTAATATCAGAGAAGCGTTTATTCATTCATTCATTTAATTGTATTTATTGAGAACTTACTGCGTGCAGAGCACTGTACTAAGCACTTGGAAAGTGCAATTCAGCAACAAATAGAGACAATCCCTACCCAACAGCGGGCTCACCGTCTATTATGTGGGAAACAGGCATCAAAACAAGTAAACAGGCATGGCTTAGTGGATAGAATCCGGGCCTGGGATTCAGAAGAACCTGTGTTCTCATCCCAGCCCCGCTACTTGTCTGTTGTGTGACCTTGGGCAAGTCATTTCACTTCTCTGTGCCTCATTTATCTCATGGATAAAATGGGGATCAAGACTATAAACCCTATGTGGGACAAGGACTGTGTCCAACCTGATGAACTGTGTCTATCCCAGGGCTTAGTACATTGACTGGCACATAGTAAGCGCTTAACAAATACCATAAAAAAAAATGAAGCAAAACAAAAAAATTTTGCTGTCACTAGAATCAACTCCATTCAAGATCCCCTGCTGGGTTAGAGCTGTCGGGGTCACCTCCACATCTCTCTGGCTATAATAGCAGTGACTGTGTTTATTAAGGCCTTACTAAGTGCTGAGCATTGTGTTAAGCGATGGGGTAGAGATGAATTCATCAGGTCAGACGCAGTCTCTGTTTCACACAGGACTCACAATCTAAAGGGGAGGAAGAGCAGGTATCCAATCCCTGTTTCAGAGCTGAGGAAACTGAAACCCAGAGATGTGAAATGACTGAATAATTATTTGTTACTCTATTATTATGTGGTATTTTTTAAGAATATAATAATAATAATAATAATAATAATGGTATTTGCTAATAATAATAATAATAATAATAATAATAATAATGGTATTTGTTAAGAGCTTACTATGTGCCGAGCACTGTTCTAAGTGCTGGGGTAGATAGAAGGTAATTAGGTTGTCCCACATGGGGCTCACAGTCTTCATCCCCATTTTCCAGATGAGGTAACTGAGGTCCAGAGAAGTGAATGACTTGCTGGGATTAGAACCCACATCCTCTCACTCCCAGACCCGGGCTCTATCCACTAGACCATGCTACTTCTCTGTGTGTCAAGCACTGATCTAAGCACTGGGGTAGATACAAGATCACCAGGTTGGACACAGTCCCCTGCCCTCCATGGAAACTCACGGTCCAAGGGGGAGAACAGATATTGAATTCCCATTTTTACAGATGAGAGAACCGAGGCACAACTGCCCAACATCCCACAGCGGGCCAGGGAAACAGTTCCTTCATCTGACAAATGGGGATTAAGACTGTGAACCCCAAGTGGGACAGGGACTGTGTCCAACCAGATTTGCTTATAACTACCCCATCGCTTAGTACAGTGCCTGACACACAGTAAGCGCTTAACAAATACCACAATTCAAGAGCAGAGCCAGATCTGTCTCCCCGCCTCTAGACTGCAATCTCATCATGGGCAGGGAAGCCACAGTTTACTGTTATACCGTACTTTCCCAAGCACTTAGTCCAGTGCTGTGCACACAGTAAGCGCTCCATAAATATGATCGAATGAATGAATGATCCCAGGTCCTCTGTCTCCCGGCCAGGATCTCTTTCCACTTCAATCCCTCCCAATCTCCTTCCACCTCCCAGCTCCTATTTCCTCCCACACAGCACACTCGCGTGTGCAAGTTTATTTAGGGGTGAGCCAATATCCGGGCCCCTTCTCCTTCTGTGGACCTCAAACCCCCCAGCAGCCTCCGGTGCCTTCAACAAGTTATCTAACACAAGCCGGGACGGGGACATCCTTCCCCCTTGTTTTGCCGATGGGTGCTCGTTTGTGTTTGGATCATCTCTTCCTCCTTCTCTCTCCCTGCTGAAGAATTCGCTGAAAGCCTCAGTTCCTCTAAAGAGGAAGGTTTTGGCTTCCCGCCCAGGCGGGGGAGAGTGGAAATATGCTTTCTAAGAAAAACACGAACAAGGGAATTACATTCTGATTTGACATTTCTTCACTGAGATAATTTTGTTCGCTGTTGCTGGGGCTGTTTGTCTTCCTGGCAGAGTGAGGCCTGAAGTTGAGAAAGGAACTCGAAAATCCCCCTGGTCTCCCGCCCCAACCCTGCCCATCCCATCGGCTTCAGGGCCTAGGGGGAGGTCGGGGGGGGGGGGGGGGGGGGAATTTTCTACACAAAACAAATGGAGGGGTTATGCTGTCTCATCAGTCAACAACAAAATGGTGGAGGCGGGAAGGCATTTCCTTCCAGCATTCCACCTTGCCCTCCACCCGACTGACCGACGAACGTGGCCTAGTGGAAAGAGCCCGGGCTTGAGAGTCAGAGGATGTGGGTTCTAATCCCAGTTCCACCACTTGTTTGCTGTGTGACCTTGGGCAAGCCACTTAACTTCTCCGTGCCTCAGTTACCTCATCTGGAAAATGGGAATTAAGACTGTGAGCCCTGCGTGGGGCAACCTGATGACCTTGTTTCTACCCCAGTGCTTAGAACAGGGCTTGGCACATAGTAAGCACTTAACAAATACCATTATTATTATTAACCCAATGCTTAGAACAGGACTTGGCACATAATAAGTGCTTAACAAATACCATTATCATTATTATTATTCAGCACCTACTGTGTGCAGAACACTGTGCCAAACCCTTGGGGGGGTGCACTAGAGCTGACGATAGAGAGGACAAGGAGCTTACAATCGGCTGTGGGCAGAGCTCTATACTGAGCTCTCGAGAGAGAGCAATAGTTAATAGACATAAGCCCTGCTCTCAAGGAGCTGACAGTCTACTGAGCACCTGGGGAAAGGACAATATTTAATAGACACAATCCCTGCCCTCAGGAGCACTCAGTCTACTGCATGCAGAGCACTGAACTAGGCACTTGGGCAAGTACAACAGAGTTAGTAGACACATTCCCTGACCTCAAGGAGCTTACCATGTGCAGAGCACCATTCTAAGTGCTTAGGAGACCACGAGAGAGAAGCAGTGTGATTTTGAGACTGTGATCCCATTGTTGGGTTGGGATTGTCTCTCTCCGTTGCTAAATTGTACTTTCCAAGCATTTAGTACAGTGCTCTGCACACAGTAAGAGCTCAATAAATATGATTGAATGAATAGTGGTTAGACCACAGGCCCGGGAGTCGGAAGGACCTGGCTTCTAATCCCAGCCCCGCCAGTTGTCTGCTCTGTGACCTTGGGTGAGTCACTTGACTTCTGTGCTTCAGTGACCTCAACTGTAAACAGGGATAAAACCTGTGAGCTCTAGGTGGGACAGGGACTGTGTCCAAATTGATTACGTTGTATCTACTCCAGCGCTTAGTGCTTGGTACATAGTGAGCGCTTAACAAATCCCACAAAGAGAAGATAGATTTGGTAGGCTATACGTACCCCTCTCCTGTCAGAATTCTGCAGGAAGTTGTTGTGCCTTGAGGCTGGGGGTCTTCATGAGATGGTCTTGGGGGGCTCCATCCAGACCGAGGATGCTGGGATAAAAATTATGGTATTTGTTAAGCACTTACATTTGTGCCAGGCACTGTACTAAGTGCTGGATGGTACAGAGGTCGGGGAGATAATAATAATAATAATAATAATGGCATTTGTTAAGCACTTACTATGTGCAAGGCACTGTTCTAAGCACTGGAGAGGGATACAAGGTGATCAGGTTGTCCCACGTGGGGCTAACAGTCCCCATTTTACAGTTGAGGTAACTGAGGCACAGAGAAGCTAAGTGACTTGCCCAAGGTCACACAGCTGACAATTAGTGGAGCCGGAATTTGAACCCATGACCTCTGACTCCCAAGCCTGTGCTCTTTCCATTGAGCCACAATTTCCTGCTCACCACCAGGTTATAGCCTACACAGGTTTGTACTTTCCAAGTACGACAAATACAAATGCAAAATACAAAATGCAAAATTTGAAATTTCCAAATACAAAAAAAAAAAAACCCTCAACAGTTTCCTGCAAAACAACCCCCTGTTGCTAAGGTGGGGAGGGAAGGGCACAGAGTTATTCTGTCCCGTCTCTACCAACTGCACCCCTAAACCGAACATGACATCCCAAGCGCTTAGTCCAGTGCTCTGCACGCAGTAAGCGCTCAATAAATACGATTGAATGAATGAATGAATAAGGTCAAAAGCCCAGGAGGGGGGAGATGTGGATATTGGCCTGGAAGAGGAAAGTTCCGGAAGTCCTTCTCTACTGCTAAACTCATTGTGAGTAGGGAATGTGTCTGTTTGTTGCTGTATCGTACTCCCCCAAGAGCTTAGTACAGTACTGTGCACACAGTAAGCACTCAATAAATATGATTATATGAGCAGTTAATAGGAAGAAAGTTTTATTTTGTTAGTATGTTTGGTTTTGTTCTCTGTCTCCCCCTTCTAGACTGTGAGCCCACTGTTGGGTAGGGACTGTCTCTATATGTTGCCAGCTTGTACTTCCCAAGCGCTTAGTACAGTGCTCTGCACACAGTAAGTGCTCAATAAATATGATTGATTGATTGATTGATTCCCCTGCTGGTTTTGGAGTCAGGACCTTTGCGGGTCAGGAACTGTGGCCCATCTGATGTTCCCGAATCTTCCCCAGGGCTTAATACAGTGCTGGGCACATGGTAAGCACTTAACTAATGTCACAATCAAAGCTGGGTGGGGCAAGGGTCCTTCTGAGAACCAGGTCAGGAAAAGCAGCATGGCCTAGTGGAGAGAGCCCAGGCTGGGGAGTCAGAGGACCTGGGTTCCAAACCCGGGTCTGCCACTTCATAATAATGATGGTATTTGTTAAGGACTTACTATGTGCCAAGCACTGTTCTAAGCACTGGGGTAGATACGAGGTTATCAGGTTGTCCCACGTGAGGCTCACAGTCTTAATCCCCATTTTACAGATGAGGTAACTGCAGCACTGAGAAGTTAAGTGACTTGCCCAAAATCACACAGCTGAAAAGTAGTGAAGCCGGGATTGGAAACCATGACCTCTGACTCGCGAGCCTGGGCTCTTGCCACTCAGCCACGCTACTTGTCAGCTGTGTGACTTTGGGCAAGTCACTTCACATCTCTGGGCCTCAGTTCCCTCATCTGTAAATTGGAGATTGAGACTGTGAGCCTCACATGGGACATGGACTGTGTCCAACCTGAGAAGCATGCATCTACCACAAAGCTTAGTACAGTACCTGGCACATAATAAGTGCTTTCAAAATCCCCGAAGAAAAAAATAAATAAAGGAGGGAAAGATGAGAAAGAGACAAGGCTCTCTCTCTTCCAAGCCTGGTTCATATCAGCTGACTGGTGGGTGGGGGCATCCCCTACATGATATGGGTTTGTCTGAAGACCTCCAGTGATGGAAGGCAGAACTGCCTAGTGGATAGAGCACAGGCCGGGGAATCAGAAGGACCTGGGTTCTAATCCCGGCTCCGCCACTTGTCCGCTGGGTGACCTTGAGCAAGTCACTTCACTTCTCTGGGCCTCAGTTACCTCATCTGTAAAATGGAGATTAAGATTGGGATCCCCACATGGGGCAGGGGCTGTGTCCAACCTGATTTGCTTGTATCCACCCCAGCACTTAGTACAGTGCCCTGCACAGAGTAAGTACTTAACAAATACCACAATTAGTAAGTATAATTGTTGCTTCTCTGTGCCTCAGTTGTCTTGTCTTATGCCGTCGACACATCTCTCCCAGAACACCCCGCTCTCCATCTGCAATGGTTCTGGTAGTGGATCCACAGAGTTTTCTTGGTAAAAATCCGGAGGTGGTTTATCATTGCTGCCTTCCGCACAGTAAGCTCGAGTCTCTGCCCTCAACTTTCTCCCATGCTGCCGCTGCCCAGCACGAGTGAGTTGTGACTTGCAGCAGATTGCCTGCCACTTGCTAGCCACTGGCCAAGCTAGGAATGGAATGGACAGGCCACTGCTTGACTCTCCCTCCCGTAGCCAAGACTGGTAGAGGACTGGAAGCTCTCCAGGTGCCATCCTGAGAGGGGTGTGCCTCATTTACCTCACCTGTAAAATGGGCATTAAGACCATGAGCCCCCTGTGCAACATGGACTGAGTCCAACCTGGTGAGTTTGTATTTATCCCAGCTCTTAGTACAGTGCCTGGCACTAAATAAGCACTTAACAAATAAAATATTATTATTATTAAAGAGGCAACACAGGCCCAAAGTCCCCCAGAACTCACCAGCGTGAGGAATATAATTCCCCGGGTAGTCTAAGAATGACTTCACGATGGGACATCGTGATTGGCTTGCATCTACTGCAGCGCTTAGAACAGTGTCTGGTTTCTGGATTCAAGCCTTGGGAGATGGAATGAATTATACAGTGAAATAACATTCATTCATTCATTCAACTGCATTTATTGAGCACTTACTGTGGGCAGAGCACTGTACTAAGCGCTTGGGAAGGACAAGTCAGCAACATATAGAGACAGTCCCTACCCAAAAATGGGCTCACAGTCTAGAAGGGGGAGACAGACAAAAAAACAAAACAAAACATGTAGACAGGTCTGTCTCCCCCTTCTTGACAGTGAGCCCGTTGTTGGGTAGGGACCATCTCTATATGTTGCCAACTTGTACTTCCCAAGCGCTTAGTACAGTGATCTGCACACAGTAAGCGCTCAATAAATATGACTGAATGAATGAATGAATTAATTAATTAACAAAATAAAGGGTTGGGGGTGAGCTTCATCACTGGAAACTCTTAGAGGGCAGACAAATATAATGATAATAATAATCACTGTGGAATTTGTTACAGCTCTTACTATGTGCCAGGCACTTTACTAAGCGCTGGGATAGATGAAAGTAAATCGGGTTGGACAGTCCCCGTCCCATGTGGGGCTCATGGTCTCAATCCCCATTTTCCAGATGAGGTAACTGAGGCCCAGAGAAGTGAAGCCCTGCTCCACGTGGGGCTCACGGTCTCAATCCCCACTTTCCAGATGAGGGAACAGAGGCCCAGGGAAGCGAAGGTTACATGGCAGAGAAGTGGCGGACCTGTGACCTTCTGACCCCCAAGATTGTGCTCTATCCACTCCAGAGGCCCAGTTCTGATCTTCCCAACAGCCTCTTGGGCTGGTTACCAGATTCCATCCATCCCCTCCCCGACTCCCTCCCCTGACCCTCGGGCGGCCCTCCAGGGCACCTTCCTTCCTTCCTTCTCTTCTAGCCGCTCTCTCTCCTTCCACCGACGGCCCCGTTATCTCCTCCGGTTCCCTCCAGCAAGATTTCTCGGTCTGCGGATGGACGGGGTGTAACCCAAGAGGGCTGTGGTTTCTAATTCCTCTGATTCATGCTCGCTGGCATGTGTCCTCCTCTAGTTACCGAGGGATTTACACTGAGCTCAGAGCTGCTCAGGAAAAGGGCCCCACACAGAGTCACAATGGTGAGAACAGAATTTAACAGCAAGACTCATCATAGAAACCATATGTTCCCATCCAGTGCTTAACATCAAAGCAGCCCCAAGTGTTGTGCACAAAAGAAGAATAACTGGGGTGTCTGTTTAATGTATCCGTTTATTGTTATACTGGACTCTCCCAAGCGCTCAGTGCCATGCCCTGCACACAGTTGTCATAATAATAGTAATAATGATCATAATTATGGTATTTGTTAAGGACTTACTGTGTGCTGGGCACTGTACTAGCGCTGGGGAGGATACGAGCAAATCGGGTTGGACACAGTCCCCGTTCCGCATAGGGCTCAAAGACTTATCCCTCATTTTACAGATGAGGTAACAGACACAGAGAAGCGAAGCGACTTGCCTAATGTCACACAGCAGACAAGTAGTGGGGTGCTGGGATTAGAACCCATGACTTTTTGACTCCCAGCCCTGGGCTCTATTTGCTACGCCAAGCTGCTTCCTCAATACTTTCTTTCCATAATACTTTCAATCTTTCTTTACACAAAAAGTTCACATTGAGCTAACTGAAATGGAGAAAATAGAGTTCCCTTGCCACAAGCATTTTTTTGAATAGCTTAAAAGGTAAATGTCACTTTACCTTTACTCACTCAGTAAGTGCTCATTAAACACGATTGATTGAATGGATTCATTCATTCATTGTATTCATTGAGCACTTACTGTGTGCAGAGCAATGGATTAATTTGTTCAACGCTTACTATGGACTACTGCATCAGCCTCCTCTCCGATCTCCCATCCTCCTGTCTCTCCCCACTTCAATCCATACTTCACGCCGCTGCCCGGATCGTCTTTGTGCAGAAATGCTCTGGGCATGTTACTCCCTTCCTCAAAAATCTCCAGTGGCTACCAATCAACCTATGCATCAGGCAAAAACTCCTCACCCTCGGCTTCAAAGCTCTCCATAACCTCGCCCCCTCCTATCTCACCTCCCTTCTCTCCTAATCGCCTCACTGTGCCTCGTTCTCGCCTGTCCCACTGTGGACCCCCGGCCCACATCCTCCCCCTGGCCTGGAATGCCCTCCCTCCGCACCTCTGCCAAGCTAGCTCTCTTCCTCCCTTCAAAGCCCTACTGAGAGCTCACCTCCTCCAGGAGGCCTTCCCAGACTGAGCCCCCTCCTTCCTCTCCCCCTTCTCCCCCTCCCCATCCCCCCTGCCTTACCTCCTTCCCCTCCCCGCAGCACCTGTATATATGTATATATGTTTGTACATATTTATTACTCTATTTTACCTGTTCATATTTATTCTATTTATTTTATTTAGTTTATATGTTTTGTTTAATTGTCTGTCTCCCCTTTCTAGACTGTGAGCCCGCTGTTGGGTAGGGACTGTCTCTATATGTTCCCAACTTGTACTTCCCAAGCGCTTAGTACAGTGCTCTGCACAAAGTAAGCGCTCAATAAATGCGATTAAATGAATGAATGAATGACCAGGCACTGTCCTAAGCAATGGGATAGATAAGCAGGTGGCCCAGAGGATAGATCCCAGGCCTGGGAGTTAGCAGGACCCGGGTTCTAATCCCAGCTCTGTCACTTGTCTGCTGTGTGATTTTGGGCAAGTCATTTCACTTCCTCTGTGCTTCAGTTACCTCAACTGGAAAATGGGGATTGAGACTGGGAACCCCATGTGGGACAGGGACTTTGTCCAACCCGATTATCTTGTATCTACCTATGGTGCTTGGCTCAACGTAAGTGCTTAAGAAATACCACAAGATTTTTACAAAATCATCACATTAGACACAGTCCCTGTCCCATAGGGAGCTCACAGTCTTCAACTGCCATTTTACAGATGATGGTCTCTGAAGCAGAGATGTTAAGTGTGGCATTTGTTAAGCCATTTCTATGTAATAATAATAATAAAGAAAAATAATTGTGGTATTTTTTAAACGCTCCCTTTGCACCAGGCACTGTACTAAGCACTGGGGTGGATACAAGGTAATCAGGTTGGACACAGTCCCATTCCCACATAAAGTTCCCGGTCTTAATCCCCATTTTCCAGATGAGGTGATTGAGGCCCAGAGATGTGAAGTGACTTGCCCGAGGTCACACAACAGACCAGTGATGGAGCTGGGATTAGAACCCAGGTCCTTCTGACTCCCAGGCCTGGGCTTTCTACTAAGCCACGAGCACTGTACTGAGCTCTGGCGTAGATACAGGATCATCTGGTCCCCACCCAGGGTTAACAGTCTAAGTAGGAAGAAGGCCAGGGATTGAATCCCCACTTTGCCGGTAAAGGAAATCCAATAAGGAATAAGGTCAGTTAGAAAAGGACACTCTGCGGTCGCTGACTAACATACTTCCAGAAAACAGGTTAAGGAAATGAGCGATGACGTGGATACAGTAAAGAATCATTCATTCATCCATTCAATCATATTTATTGAGCACTTGTGCATAAAGCACTGTCTTAAGTGCTTGGGATAGTACAATACAACAATGAACAGACACACTCCCTACCCACAGTGAGCTCTCAGTCTAAAGGTGGGGAGACAGACATTAATATAAATAAATCAGGAGGAACAGCATGGCCTAGTGGATAGAGCCCAGGCCTGAGAAGGACCTGGGTTCTAATCCCAGCTCTGCCACTTGCCTGCTGTGTGACCTTGGGTGGGTCATTTTAGTTCTCTGTGCTTCAGTTAGCTTATCTGTAAAATGGGGATTAAGACTGTGATTCTCATGTGGGACCTGGATTGTGGCCAGCCTGATTGGTTTGCGTCTACCCCATCGCTGAGAACAGTGCCTGGCACATAGTAAGCGCTTAACAGATTGTCTTGTTTTATGCCTTATGTTTTATGTTTATGTTTTATATATAAGTTGTATACATGTTTGTACAGATTTATTACTCTATTTTACTTGTACATATTTACTATTCTATTTATTTTGTTAATGATATGCATTTAGCTGTAATTCTATTTGTTCTGACGACTTGACACCTGTCCACATGTTTTGTTTTGTAGTCTGTCTGCCCCTTCTAGACTGTGAGCTCGTTGTTGGGTAGGGACCGTCTCTATATGTTGCTGACTTGTGCTTCCCAAGCGCTTAGTACAGTGCTCTGCCCACAGTAAGCATTCAATAAATATGATTGATTGAATGAATGAATGAATGCCTTCAAGTCATTTCCAACTGATAGCGACACCAGGGACACATCTCTCCCAGAAATCCTTGCCCTCCATCTGCAATCATTCCGGTAGTGGTTACAGAGAAGCAGCGTGGCTTAGTGGAAAGAGCCCGCGTTTGTGAGTCAGAGGTCGTGGGTTCTAATCCCGGCTCCGCCACTTGCCAGTTGTGTGACTTTGGGCAAGTCACTTTACTTCTCTGTGCCTCAGTTAACTCATTTGTAAAATGGGGATTAAGACTGTGAGCCCCCTGTGGGACAACCTGATGACCTTGTATCCATCCCAGTGTTTAGAACAGTGCTTGGAACGTAATAAGTGCTTCACAAATACCATCATCATCATCCATAGAGTTTTCTTGGTAAAAATCCGGAAGTGGCTTACCATTGTCTCCTTCCACACGGTACACTTGAGTCTCCGCCCTCGACTCTCTCCCATGCCGCTGCTGCCCAGCATGGGTGAGTTTCGTCTTGTAGCAGATTGCCTGCCACTCGCTAGCCACTGGCCAAGCTAGGAATGGAATGGACAGGCTTCTGCTTGACTCTCCCTCTCATAGCTGAAGCTCTTAGAGGACTGGAAACTCTCCAGGTGCAACCCTGAGAGGGGGCTTAACAGATACCATGAAAAAAATCAGGAGGAAGATCAAATAAGGCTCAGGCACAGGATTTATTGGTATTTATTGATGGCTTGCTATGTGCCAAGCACTAAAACCCTCTGTCCTTCCACCTCCCCCATTACTTGCCCCTAATAACCTGGCCGTGTCTATTATTGAGAAAACTGAAACTATCACATGTGATCTCCCTAAAATCTCCCCTGCCACTCCCCAGTCCCTCCATGCTCCTGCCCCTTTTTCAACTCTCCCATCTTTCCCAGTGATATCTCGAGGAGATATCCTACCTTCTCTCAGAATCCACCCCTTCCATCTGCACACCCAACCCCATCCCTTTGCCACTAATCAAAGCACTTGCACCCTTCCCTTTCATTTCATTCATTCAATTGTATTTATTGAGCGCTTACTTTGTGCAGAGCACTGTACTAAGCGCTTGGAAAGTACAAGTTGGCAACATATAGAGACGGTCCCTACCCAACAGTGGGCTCACAGTTCCCTCTTTCCTCCCTACCTACCATCTTCAACTGTTCACTCTCCAATGGCTTTTCCCTACTGCTTTCAAACATGCCCTTGTCTCCCTTATTCCTTAGCCCCATGACTCTCCACCTTTCTCCTACCATACCTCTCCAAATTCCTTGAGTGAGCTGTCTCGAGTTCCTCTCCTCCAATTCTCTCCTTGACTCCCTCCAATCTGGCTTCTGTCCCCTTCTCTCCACAAAAACCACCCTCTTGAAGGTCACCTATGACGTCCTTCTTGCCACATCCAACAGCTTCTACTCCATCCTAATCCTCCTCTGCCTCTCAGCTGCCTTCGACACTGTGGACCACCCCCTTCTCTTGGAAACATTATCCAACCTTGGCTTCATTGACACTATGCTCTCCTGGTTCTCCTCCTAGCTCTCTGGTGGCTCATTCTCAGTATCTTTTGTGGGCTCCTCCTCTGCCTCCCACCCCTAACTATGGGAGTCCCTCAAAGTTTAGTTCTGGGTCCCCTTCTCTTCTCCATCTACACCCACTCCCTTGGAGAACTCATATGCTCCCATGGCTTTAACTACCACCTCTCTGCAGATGACACCCAAATTTCCATCTCCAGCCCTGATCTCTCTCCCTCTTTGCAGTCTCGCATTTCCTCTACCTTCAAGGCTCGGATGTCCCACCTTCACCCCAAACTTAAATGTCTGACACAGAGTTCCTTATCTTCCCACCCAAACACTGTCTTTCCCCTGACTTTCCCATCACTGTAGATGGCACCACCATACTTCCTATCTCACAAGCCCATGACCTTGGCATTATTCTTGATGCCTTTCTCTCATTCAACCTAAAAAATCTCCAGTGGCTGCCTGTCAACCTATGAATCAAGCAAACACTCCTCATTCTCGGCTTCAAGGCTCTCACCCCCTCCTACCTCATCTCCCTTCTCCTTCTCCATCCCAGTCTGCACCCTCTGCTCCTCTGCTGTCGCTAACCTCCTCACTGGGCCTCGTTCTCGCCTGTCCCACCGTCAAGCCCCAGCCCCCATCCTTCCCTGGTCCTAGAATGCTCTCCCTCCACACATCCGTCAAGGTAGCTCTCTTCCTCTCTTCCTCCCTTCAAAGCCCTACTGAGAGCTCACCTCTTCCAGGAGGCCTTCCCAGACTGAGCCCCCTTTTTCCTCTCCTCCTTCCCATCCCCCCCATCCTACCTCCTTCCCCTCCCCACAGCACTTGAATATATTTGTAAAGATTTATTACTCTCTATATTTTACTTGTACATATTTGCTATTCTATTCATTTTGTTAATGATGTGCCTATAGCTTTAATTCTATTTGTTCTGATGATTTTGATACCTGTCTACATGTTTTGTTTTGTTGTCTGTCTCCCCCTTCTAGACTGTGAGCCCATTGTTGGGTAGGGACCATCTCTATATGTTGCCGACTTGTACTTCCCAAGTGCTTGAATGAATGAGTGAATGAATGAATGAATTCAACCCACATATTCAATCCATTACTCAATACTGTTGGTTTGACTGTCATGACGTCACTAAAACCCACCCTTTCCTCTCCATCCAAACTGCTATCACATCAAGTGGCTTAGAACAGTTTGTAGAAAAATGATCTGAGCAGCAGAGTGAAGTATTAGCTGGAGTGGGGAGAGACAGGAGGCAGGGAAGTCAGCAAAGAAGCTGGTACAGTAATCAAGGAGGGAGAAGATAAGTGACCAGACTAATTCATTCAAGCGCTTAGTACAGTGCTCTGCACACAGTAAGTGCTCAATAAATACGATTGATTGATTGATTGATTCAATCGTACTTATTGAGTGCTTACTGTGTGCAAAGCATGAATGAATGAATGAATGTGCAAATAATAATTATAATAATAATAATGATTATGGTACTTGTTAAGCACTTACTATGTGCCAAGCACTGTTTGACAAGCTGGACTAGATGTATGTTAATCAGGTTGGACACAGTCTCTGTCCCATGTGGGGCTCATACTCTAAACCTCCCATTTTACATGAAGTGAGGCCCAGAGAATTCTCCACCACTGAACACGTGTGGTGGAGCCGGGATTAGAAGCCACGTCCTCTGAATCCCAGGCCTGTGCTCTATCCACTAAGCCATGCCAGTGCTTGGGAGACTATAATAGAACAATAAACAGACACATTCCCTGCCCATAACGAGCTTAAGTCTTGAGAGGGAGATAGACTTAATATAAATACTATGTGCCAAGCACTGTTCTAAGTGCTGGGTAGATACAAGGTAAGCAGGTTGTCCCACAAAGGGCTCACAGTCTTAATCCCCATTTTCCAGATGAGGTAGCTGAGGCACAGAGGATAATAATAATAAAGATGGCATTTATTAAGCGCTTACTATGGGCAAAGCACTGTTCTAAGCACTGGGAAGGTTACAAGGTGATCAGGTTATCCCACGGGAGGCTCACAGTCTTAATCCCCATTTACAGATGAGGTAACTGAGGCACAGAGAAGTTAAGTGACTTGCCCAAAGTCACACAGCTGATAAATGGCGGTGCTGGGATTAGAACTCACGACCTCTGACTCCCAACCCGGGCTCTTGCTACTGAACATAAATAAGTTAATTATGGATATGGACATAAGCCTGAAGAGACTTGGTCAGCGATAAAACAATCTGGGAAGGCTTCCTGAAGGGGTTGGGATTTTAGGAGAGCTGAGAAAAATGGGAGAGTGGCATTCTTATGTTCTCCTGCTGCAGTTTGGAATCGGTTTTGTCTTTCTCATCTCCCACAAGATGAGAAGGGTCAAAACGTACAGGTCAAAACGGCCTGACCGCAGCACATCCCACTCAACCATCTGGCCTGTTTTTGTTCCTTTAATGGTATTTGTTAAGTGTCAAGCACTGTTCTAAGCTTTGGGATAGATACAAATTAATCAGGTTTTGTCCCACATGGGGCTCCTAAGTAGGGGGGAAGGGGAGAAAGCAGGAGAGAAGGCAGGTATCGACTCCCCATTTTACAGGTGAGGGAAGTGAAGCACTGAGAACTTAAGTGACTTGTCCAAGGACACCCAGAAGGTCATTGGCAAATCCAGGACGAGAAGCTAGATCCTCTGAGTCTCAGGTCTGTGCTCCAACCACTAGACCACACTGTCCCAGTTTCACCCTTGATCTTTGCACTGGATCCCATTCCTTGTAGAAGTGCTCCCGAGCCCTGTGCAGAAGGCCGAGCCGGCTGCAGCCCAACGTGTTTTACTGCACCATTCATTCATTTTGTTGTATTCACTGAGAGCCTACTTTGTGCAGACCACTGTACTAAGTGCTTGGGAAAGTACAACTGAACAATAAACAGTTGATTTCCCTGCCCACTATGAGCTTACAGTCTAGAGGGGGAGACAGATATTAATAGACTGTGAGCCCATTGTTGGGTAGGGACCGTCTCTATATGTTGCCAACTTGTACTTCCCAAGCACTTAGTACAGTGCTCTGCACACAGTAAGCGCTCAATAAATATGATTGAATGAATGAATGAATAGAAATAAATAAGTTACGGATATGGACCTAAGTGGTGTGGGACTGGGAGCAGGGATGAATAAAGGGAGCAAGTCAGGGCAACACAAAAAGGAGTGGGAGAGGAGGAAAGGAGGGCTTAGAGAAGCAGCATGTATGGCGAATGAAGCACGGGCCTGGGATTCAGAAGGTCATGGATTCTAATCCCTGCTCTGCCACATGTTTGCTGTGTCAACTTGGGCAAGTCACTTCACTTCTCTGGGCCTCAGTTATCTCATCTGTAAAATGGGGATTGAGACTGTGGGCCCCATGTCGCGCAGGGACTGTGTCCAACTTGATTTGCTTGTATCCATCCCAGTGCTTAGGTTGGTGCCTGGCACACAGTAAAAGGGCTTAGCAAATACCATAATTATTATTATTGTTATTAGTCAGGGAAGGCTACTTGGAGCAGACGGGCCTTCAGTAAGGCTTTGAAGGTGGGGGAGAGTAACTGTCTGTTGGATTTGAGAGGGGAGGGCGTACCAGGCCAGAGGTAGGATGTGGACGAGGGGTCAGCGGCCAGGTAGATGAAATTGAGATACAGTGAGAAGGTTGGCATTAGAGGAGTGAAGTATGCAGGCTACATTGTAGTAGGAGAATAGCGAAGTAATAATAATAATAATGGTATTTGTTAAGAGTTTACTATGTGCCGAGCTATGTTCTAAGCGCTGGGGTAGATACAAGGTAATCAGGTTGTCCCACGTGGAACTCACAGTCTTAGTCCCCGTTTTCCGGATGAGATAACTGAGGCACAGAGTAATTCAGTGACTTTCCCAAGATCACACAGCAGACAAGTGGCAAAGCTGGGATTAGAACCCACGCCCTCTGACTACCAAGCCCGTGCTCTTTCCATTAAGCCATGCTGCTTCTGCAGGTAGGAGGGGGCAAGCTGATTGAGGGCTTTTAAAACAATGGTGAAGAGTTTTTGTTTGATGTGGAGGTGGATGGGCAACCACTGGAGTTTCTTAAGGAGTGGGGAAACATGTCCTGAATGTTTTTGTAGAAAAATGATCCTGGCAACAGAGTAAAGTATAGACTGGAGTGGGGAGAGACATGAGGCTAGGAGGTCAGCAAGGAGGCTGGTACAGTAATCCAGGTGGGATAGGCTAAGCGATTGTGTTATTGTGGTAGCCATTTGGATGGAGAGGAAAGGGCGGGTTTTAGAAATGTTGTGAAGGTTAAACCAACAGGATCTAGTGATGGATTGAATATATGGGTTGCATGAGAGAGTACTCAAGGTAATGCCATGGGAAGAGCTTGTGAGACAGGAAGCATCATGATGAGAAAGAAAGGGTTTGGGTGGGAATAAAAGTAGTTCTGTTTTAGACATGTTAAGCCTGAGCTGATGGAAGAACGTCCAAATAGAGTTGTCTTGAAGGCAGGAGGAGATGCAGGACAGCAGAGAAGTAGAGAGATCAGGGCTGGGGATGTAGATTTCAGAATCATCTGCATAGAGGTGGTAGTTGAAGCCATGGTCTCCAAGGGAGTGTGTATAGTTGGAGAAGAGAAGAGGACCCAGAACTGAACCTTGAGGGACCCCCACAGTTAGGAGGTAGGAGGCAGAACAGGAGCCCATGGAGGAGACTGACAATGAGCAGCCAGAGGGATAAGAAGAAAAGTAGGAGAGGAAAGAATCAGTGAAGTCCAGGTTGGAAGATATTTCTAGGAGAAGGCGGTGGTTGACAGCGTCAGAGGCAGCTGAGAGGTGGAGGAGGAACAGGATGGAGTAGAGACTGCTGGATTTGGTAAGAAAGAGTTCATTGCTGATCTGAAAGAGTTCATTGGTGATCTTCAAGAGGGCGGTTTCTGTGGAGTAAAGGGAATAGAAGCCAGACTGGAGGGGGTCAAAGAGAGAATTGGAAGAGAGGAATTTGAGGCAGCGGATACAGATAACCCGCTCAAGGAGTTTGGAGAGGAAGGGTAGGAGGGAGATGGGGTGATAACTGGAGGGAGCCGGGGGGTCAAGAGAGGGTTTTTTTAGGCTAGGGGACACATATGCATGTTAGAAAGCAGTGCGGAAGAAGCCACTGAAGATCAAACATTTGAAGATGGCTATTAGGGAAAGAAGAGGGGAGGGGGCAAGCATTTTGATAAGGTGCGAAGGAAAGGGATCAGATCTGCAGGTGGAGGGGGTGGCATTTGAGAGGAGGCAGGAGATCTACTCTTGAAATAGTGCTGGGAAATGTGGGATTGCTGAAGAAGGGCAGGAGTGGGGAGGGACTGGGGAGAGGCAGGAGAGATTTTAGGGAGATCAGGCTTGATAGTCCCAATTTTCCTAATAAAGTAGGTGGCCAGGTTACTGGGGGCCAGGGTTGGAGGTTGGGTGGGGAGACAGGAGGTTTGAGGAGGGAGTTGAATATCTGGAACAACTGGTGAGGGTGATGGGCCTGAGAAATCATTTTGCCAGACAGAAGAGAGGGCAGAGTAACAGCACTGTGTACGATGCCCCAGAAAGCCTCCATAGACAAGAGACCATTGCATCTGCTGACATCTGGCTTGTCATATGGACCTCTAGCCCCGCTGTGGGCTCCAGGGACTGGGTATTGGGGACCTCCTCTCAACCCCAGAAGCTGAGAGCCATAACCTGTTCTTGGGCTGAGGGCCGGTGGGAAGGCCTGGTGTTTGAGGAATAATGTACCCCCCTGCCCATCAAAGGGCTGGGCAGATGTCCTGTAACCAGAACAAGGAGGAGGGCTGGGTCTTTTGGGGGGTATTTGTCATTATTATGATCATTATTATGGCACTTGTTAAGTGCTTAATATGTGCCAAGCACTGTTCTAAGCACTGGGGTAGATAGAAGTCAGTCATGTTTGACACAGTCCCTATACCAAAAGGGGCCCACACTCTTAATTCCCATTTTAGAGATGAGGTTACTGAGGCCCAGACAAGTTAATTGCCTTGTCCAGGATCACACAGCAGGCACGTGATGGAGCTGGGATCAGAACACAGGTCTTTCTGGTTCTCGGGCCCTCTCTCTATCCACTAAGTCAAGCTGCTTCACTTTTTAAGTACTTACTATGTCTCAAGCACTGTTCTACTTACTGGGATAGATACAACTTTATCAAGTTGGACACAGTCCCAGTCCCACACGGGCTCCCAATCTAAACAGATTTACAATGTGAAGTCTCGGAGCAGGCCTAGGAGCCCCCTGGGCTGCCCTGGCCTACTGGTTCCTGAATACAGGCTTCTGAAGAACTTGGGCTCGCTTCCGGACTGCACTTGATTAAACCCAGCCCGCAGGGCCAGGCAATTTTTCCAAAGGACTCTGGGGCTGATGGGATCATGTAGCGATGGGCTTGCAGACACATGCTCAATGAAGTTAACTCTGGCCTCCCTTTAACAGCTGGATGAGAATGCTGGCTTGAAAGGGAGGCTGACGTTTCCATCAGAGAGGCTCCAATAAACCCCTTTGGCAGGAAATGAAACCCCAGGTTTAGGGCTCAGGAACAAAAAAATGTTGGATGCTCTGACCCTGCTCTCTCAAAGAGAGAGGGAGAAGCAAGAGAGAGAGAGCAAGGGAGAGGGAGAAAGAGGGAGAGGGGAGAGAGGTGGAGAGGAAGAGAGAGAAAAGCGGGGAGAGGGCAAGAGAGGAGGGAAAAAAGAGAGAAAAAGAGAGAAAGAGAAGGGGGAGAGAGGGAGAGAGAGCAAGGGATAGAGAGAAAGAGGGAGGGGGAGAGAGGAAGAGAGATAAAGAGAGGGAGAGAGAGCAAGGGAGAGGGAGAAAGAGAGAGGGAGATGGGAGAGAGGAATAGAGGGAGAAAGAGAGGTGGAGACAGGGAAAGGTAGGGAGAAGGGAAGACAGAGAAAGAGGGGAAGAGAAAGAAGGGAGTGGAAAGAGCACAGGCTTTGGAGTTAGAGGTCATGGGTTCAAATTCCGCTCCAGTCATGGGTTCGAATCCCGACTCCACCACATGTCTGCTGTGTGACATTGGGCAAGTCACTTAACTTCTCTGAGCCTGTTACCTCATCTGTAAAATGGGGATTAAGACTGTGAGCCCCACGTGGGACAACCAGATCACCTTATATTCCCCTCAGCACTTAGAACAGTGCCTTGCACATAGTAAGTGCTCAACAAATGCCATTATTATTATTATTATTATTCTTAAGGGAGGGAGGGAGAGCGGCAGGGGAGAAAGAGAGAGAGGGAGGGGAGAAAGAGACAGAGGAAATGAGAGAGGGAGAGGGAGAAAGGGAGAGAGAGGGAGAGAAAGAGGAAGGGGGAGAGAGAGGAAGGGAGAGAGATAAATAGGGAGAAAGAGGAGGGGAGAGAGAGGAAAAGAGGTGGGGATCAGGGAGAGAGGGAGAGAAAGGGGAACAGAAAGAGATGAGGGGGGAGGGAGAAAGGGGAAGAGGGAGATAAAGAGGGGCAGAGAAAGAGGGGAGAGAGTGGGAGGCAGGAGAGAGGAAGAAAGAGAGATAGAGGTAGGGGGAGGGAAGTGGGGAGAGAGAGGAAGGGAGAGAGTGAAAGGGGGAGAGAGAGGGAAAGAGTTGGGGAGAGAGGGAAAGAAAGAGAGGAGAGAGGGAGAGAAAAAGGGAGAGAGACAGGGAAAGGATGAGAGATAGAGACAGAGAGACAGGGAGAGTGACAGAGAGATAGAAGGGGGTTGGGAGGCTTCTCAGGCCCCAGCTTCGCTACCCTGCAATGATGGGGTTTGAATGCGGGAAGAAGAATGCCCTCTGGGTCAGGAGGATTTATAGAAACGATCAATCAATCAAAAGAAATGCTTGAGTGCTTATTCTGTGCAGAGCACTGCATTAAGCACTTGGGTGAGAACAGGAGAGTTAGCAGACACCATCCTTGCCCACAAAGAGCTCAGGAGTCTAGAGACTATTTATTGAATGCTTACTTTGTTCAGAACACTATACTAAGCACTTGGGAACAGCATCACCTAGTGACTAGAGCACAGAATGGGAGTCAGAAGGACCTGGGTTTCAATTCGAGCTCCGCCACTTGTCTGCTGTGTGACCTTGGGCGTGTCATTTCACTTCTCTGGGCCTCAGTTACTTCATCTGGAAAATGAGGATCAAGACTGTGAGCCCCACGTGGGACAGGGACTGTGTCCAACCCGATTTGCTTGTATCCACCCCAGAGTTTTGTACAGTGTCTGGCACATAGTAAGTGCTTAACCAGTACCATAATAAAAATAATAATGGTGGGATTAGAACCCATGATCTTCTGATTACCAGACCGGTGCTCTATAATAATAATGATGGCATTTATTAAGTGCTTACTATGTGCAAAGCACTGTTCTAAGCTCTGGGGAGGTTACAAGGTGATCAAGTGGTCCCACGGGGGGCTCACAGTCTTAATCCCCATTTTACTGATGAGGTAACTGAGGCACAGAGAAGTGAAGTGACTTGCCCAAGGTCACACAGCTGACAATTGTCGGAGCCAGGATGTGAACCCAGTACTTCTGACTCCAAAGCTGGTGCTCTTTCCACTGAGCCATGCTGCTTCTCTGCTTCTCCCTACTGCTTCTTCTGGTGTCTACCAGAGTTGGTAGACAAATTTCTTGCTCACGATGAGACCACAGTGTAGAGGCAGCCAACAGGAGAGCCACCCTGAACATTTCCTAAATCTCCAGCTGTTCTTCAGACAGATTCGGAGACAGAGAGAAAGTCCAGACCACAGGAAGCTAAACCTGAGCTTAAGATACATAGCCACAGGACAATGATACAGTGCATTAAAAATGACTTCTACAATCGACAATTTTCATTAATTCAGACTGAACACCTCCTTCCATCCCCAAATCAATTAATGGTATTTATTGAGCACTGACTGTGTGATGAGCACTGTATGAAGCACTAGGGAGATACAGTAGAGTTAATAGACATGATCCCTGCCCACAAGGACCTGACAATCCACTGTTTTCAGAGTACTGAACTGAGCTCTTGTCCTCAAAAATAGTACTAATAATAATTATGGTATTTATTAAGTGCTTACTATGTCCCAAGCACTGGGGTAGATATAAGGTTTTCAGGTTGTACCACGTAGGACTCACAGTCTTAATCCCCATTTTCCAGATGAGGTAACTGAGGCACAGAGAAGTTAAGTGAATTGCCCAAAGTCACATAGCTGACAATTGGCAGCGCCGGGATTTGATGTCTTCATGGGGCGAGGGTCTCCATGGTGTGAGGGTCTCTGGGGGGGAGGGTTTCCATGGGACGATGGCCTCCTAATAATAATTACTGTGACATTTGGTAAGTGCTTACATTATGCCAACCACTATACTAAGCACTGGGGTAGGTACAAGATAATCAGGTTGGACCCAATCCATGTGCTACATGGGTCTTACAGTTTTAATCCCCATTTTCCAGATGAGAGAACTGAGGCCCAGAGAAGTGAAGTGACTTGCCCAAGGGGTCACACAGCAGAGAAGTGTCCAGGTCAGGATTAGAACCCAGGTCCTTCTGGCTCCCGGGCCTGGGCTCTAGCCATTAGGCCATGCTCAGGGCGAGGGCCTCCATGGGGTGAGGGTCTCCACCAGAGTGAGGGTCTCCAGAGGGGGAGCATCTTCATGGAATGAAGGTCAAAGGTCATCAGCTGGAGCCCCCTGAGGGCGGGGCTACTCCATGGCCACGTGGACCACTGCTGCCTCCCTCTGGACAGCCCCGGAACTGCTCACCATCGTGTCCATTCTTCCTCTTTCGGCCAGCCACGTTCTACCTGCTTCTCCTCCTATTCCCTCTCCCTCCTCCAAATTTTCCTCCTCTTTAATAATAATGATGGCATTTATTAAGCGCTTACTATGTGCAGAGCACTGTTCTAAGCGCTGGGGAGGTTACAAGGCGATCAGGTTGTCCCACGGGGGGGCTCACAGTCTTAATCCCCATTTTACAGATGAGGTAACTGAGGCACAGAGAAGTTAAGTGACTTGCCCAAAGCCACACAGCTGACAATTGGCGGAGTCGGGATTTGAACCCATGACCTCTGACTCCAAAGCCCGGGCTCTTTCCACTGAGCCATGCTGCTTCTCTTTCTCCTGCTCCTCCTCCTCCTTTTCTTCTTCCTCCTCTTCCACCTCCTTTCTCCTCCTCTTCTTTGTCCTTTTTCCTTCTCTCTTTTACTCCTCCTCCTCTTCTCCCTTCTCTTCTTTTTTCTCTTCCTCCTTCTCCTCTTCTTCCTCCTCCTTTCTCCTCCTCCTCTTTCTCTTCCTCCTCCTCCTCTTCTCCTCCTCTTCCTTTTCCTCTCTTTTTCCTCCTCCTCCTCCCTCTCCTCCTTTCTCCTCCTCTTCTTCCTCCCTTCTCCTCCTCCTCCTTTTCCTCCTCCTCCTCTTTCTCCTCCTCTTTCTCTTCCTCCTCCTCCTCTTTCTCCTCCCTCATTCAGTCATTCAATTGTATTTATTGAGCCCTTACTTTGTGCAGAGCACTGTACTAAGCGCTTGGGAAGTTCAAATCGGCAACATATAGAGGCGGTCCCTATCCAACAACGGGCTCACAGTCCTCCTTTCTCCTCCTCTTCTCCCTCCTCCTTTCTCCTCCTTCTCCTCCTCTTCCTTCTCCACCTCCTTTTCCTCCTCCTCAGTCTTTTCTCCTCTTCCCCCTGCTTCTCCTCCTCTGGGTCTTCCCGCCCCCCCCCGCCCCGCCTTTTACTCCACCTGCTTCTCCTTCTCTTTCTACTTCAACTTCTCCTGTTCCTCAGGTTCCTCCTCCTTCTCCTCCTCTTTCTCCTCTTCCTTTCTCCTGCTCTTCCTCATCCTCCTTTCTCCTGCTCTTCCTCATCCTCTTTTCTCTTCCTCTTTCTTGTCCACCTTTCTCCTCTTCCTCCTCCTCCTGGGCACTGTCTCTGATTAACCATGCCCATGTCCCAGTCTTGTAGTTCAATCTCTGACTGCGCTGCCATCTTACCTTTGATCTTTTCATTTTCCTCCCTCTCACCAGTTGTGGTTCTACCATTACTGGTGTTGGGATTGGTGCAGGGGGGGTAAGAGGGTCTCCCTGTCTCCCCTATTGCACCAAGAGCCCCCCACAATTCAGGGACTACATAGTTCCCAAACAGGGGACACCAGACCCCAGGCCCATGGTTGGGGGGAGGGTTCTCTCCAAAGTCAGGATCAAGGTGATGATGTTGGTGATGAAGATGGTGATGAGGCGGTGGTGATGATGACAGTGGTGATAATAATAATAATAATAATAATAATAATAATAATGGTATTTGTTAAGCACTTACTATATGCCAAGCACTGTTCTAAGTGCTGGGGTAGATACAAGGTAACCGGGTTGTCCCACGTGGGGCTCACGGTCTTAATCCCCATTTTACAGATGAGGTCACTGAGGCACAGAGAAGTTAAGTGACTTGCGCAAGGTCACACAGCAGACAAGTGGCAGAGCTGGGATTAGAACCTATGACCTCTGACTCCTTAGCCCAAGCTCTTTCCACTGAGCCAAGCTGCTTCTCCTGATGATGGTGATGGTGATGGAGGAGATAATAATAATAACTATTATGGTATTTGGTAAGTGCTTACCCTTTGAGAGGTACTGTATTAAGCCCTGGGGTGGATATAAGCAAATCAGGTGGGTCCCTCATGAGGCTCAAAGTCTCAATCCCCATTTTACAGGTGAGGTAACTGAGGCTAAAAGAAGTTATGTGACTTGCCCAAAGTCACACAGCAGACATGTGGTATGAGTTACACCACAGACAGGGAATTTCTTGAGGGCAGGTAGTAGGACTACAAACGCTATTCTTCTCATTCACTCATTCATTCATTTATTCAATTGTATTTATGGAGTGCTTACTGTATGCAGAGCACTGTACTAAGCGCTTGGGAAGTACAAGTTGGCAACATATAGAGACAGTCCCTACCCAACAACGGGCTCGCAGTCTAGAAAGGTAAGATAGACAACAAAAAAAAAACGTGGATAGGTGTCAAGTCATCAGAATAAATAGAAATAAAGCTAGATGCACATCATTAACAAAATAAATAGAATAGTAAATATGTTCAAGTAAAATAAATAGAGTAATAAATCTGTACAAACACTGAGCCACAAGCAGTGTGGCTCAGTGGAAAGAGACTGGGCTTTGGAGTCAGAGGTCATGGGTTCGAAACCCTGCTCCACCACAAGTCTGTTGTGTGACCTTGGGCAAGTCACTTAACTTCTCTGAGCCTCAGTTACCTCATCTGTAAAAATGGGGATTAAGACTGTGAGCCCCACGTGGGACAATTTGATCACACTGTATTCCCCCCAGCACTTAGAACAGTGCTTTGCACATAGTAAGCGCTTAACAAATGCCATTATTATTATTATTATTATATATACAGGTGCTGTAGGGAGAGGAAGGAGGTAGGGTGGGGGGGATGGGGAGGAGGAGAGGAAAAAGGGGGCTCAGTCTGGTAAGGCCTCCTGAAGGAGGTGAGCTCTCAGTGCTTCTTCCTTCTCCCTCAAGTGCTCAGTCCAATGCTCTGCACAAAATGGACTGTAAACTCCTTGAGGGCAGGGATAATAATAATAATAATATGATAATAATAATGATGGAATTTGTTAAGCGCTTACTATGTGCCAAGCACTGTTCTATGCACTGGGGGGGATACAAGGTGATCAGGTTGTCCCATGTGGGGCTCACAGTCTTAATCCCCATTTTACAGATGAGGGAACCAAGGCACAGAGAAGTTAAGTGGCTTGCCCAAGGTCACACAGCTGACAAGTGGTGGAGCCAGGATTCGAACCCATGACCCCTGACTCCCAAGCCGTTCTCTTTCCACTGAGGCGCACTGCTTCATAATAATGATGGTAGCACTTGTTAAGCGCTTACTATGTGCAAAGCACTGTTCTAAGTAAGCACCGGGGAGGATGCAAGGTGATCAGGTTGTCCCACTACCAACTGAAAAGTGGCATGGCCTAATGGATAGAGCCCGGGCTGTGGGAGTCAGAAGGACCTGAGTTCTAATCCCGGCTCCGCCCCTTGTCTGCTATGTGGCCCTGGGCAAGTCACTTCACTTCTCTGTGCCTCCGTTCCCTCATCTGTAAAATGGGGATGAAGATTGTGACCCTCTGGGAACGGGGACTGTGTTCAACCCTATTATCTTGTATCCACCCCAGTGCTTAGTACAGTGCCTGGCACATAGTAAGTGTTTAACAAATACCATAATCAGTGTGACCTGGTGGATAAAGCGTGGGCCTGGGGCTCAAAAGGACCTGGCTTCTAGTCCTGGCTCTGCCACTTGTCTGCTGCACATTCATTCATTCAGTTGTATTTATTGAGCACTTTCTGTGTGCAAAGCACTGTGCTAAGCATTTGGGAGAGTACAATAGAACAATAAATGGACAAATTCCCAGTCCACAAAGAGGTGGGTGACCTTGGGCAAGTGTCTTCACTTCTCTGGGCCACAGTTCCCTCATCTGTAAAATGGGGATCAAGACTTTGAGTGGGACAGGGACTTCACCAGACCCAATTTGCTTGTATACACCCCAGCGCTTAGTACAGTGCCTGGCACATAGTAAGTGCTTAACAAATACATTATTATTATTATTATTATTATTATTATACTTGATTCATTGATTGTGGGCAGGGAATGTGTCTGTTGTATTATTCTATTGTCCTCTCCCAAGTACTTAATCCAATGCTCTGTACACAGTAAGTGCTCACTTAATACGATTGAATGATTGATTGAATGAATGAATGAGGTTGAAGGTGGTTCCAAGTGTGAGTGCGAGAGTGTGTGTGTGTGTGTGTGTGTGTGTGTGTGTGTGTGTGTGTGTGTGTGTGTGTGCGTGATCAACTCCCTGCACCCCAGACACTAATCCACCTGCCCAGGTGACTTTAGAAAGACCCACATTCCTCAGATTTCCTTTCTCTCTTCATTTTTCCATGCTTATTTTTGGTGTAGGTCTGGGGCTCTAGGAGAAAGATGTCCCCGGAGAGGAATCTGGATTCATTCATTCATTCAATCATATTTATTGAGTGCTCACTGTGTGCAGAGCACTTGGAAAAAACAATTTGGCAAAATTCCTGAACGATCCCTGTCCTGGCCCATCGTGGAGCTTGACGAAGCCCAGGCTGGGCCGGGGGGAGAAAGCTGGGGGAGAAGGGGTTGGGGGGTGGGAGAGAAAGGGAGTGTGGAGGATGTACTGCTCTGCTTAAACCGCCTGGCCCACCCTGCAGATTCCTGGTATTTTGATCTGCAAACATCACTCCTCTCTCTCGTTCTCTGTCTCTGTCTCTGTCTCTGTCTCTGTCTCTCTCTCTCTCTCTCCCTTGCTCCATCTCTCTGCCTTTCTCCATCTCTTTCTCCCGCCTGCAGAGTCAGCCCGGTGTCAGGGAGGTAGTGGAGAAGTAGTGTGGCCTACTGGCTAGAACCCAGTCCTGGGAGTCAGAAGGTCATGGTTTCTAATTCCAGCTCCACCACTTGTCTGCTGTGTGATCTTGGGCAAGTCACTTCACTTCTCTGGGCCTCAGTTCCCTCATCTGTAAAATGGGGATTGAGACTGTGAGCCCCGCGTGGGACAGGGACTGTGTCCAACCTGATATGCTTGTATCCACCCCAGCACCTGGCACATAGTAAGCACTTAACAAATACTGTAATAATAATAATAATAATATAAGCTAATTGAGTTGGACACAGTCCCTGTCCCATGTGAGGCTCACAGTCTCAATCCCATTTGCCAGATGATGTAACTGAGGCAGAGAGATGTGACATGACTTTTTTTTAATGGTATTTATTAAGCGCTTACTATGTGCAAAGCACTGTTCCAAGCATGGGTGGCGGGAAGAGGGGGAGGGGGGTTATGAGGTTATCAGGTTGTCCCATGTGGGGCTCACAGTCTTAATCCCCATTTTCCAGATGAGGTAACTGAGACACAGAGAAATTAAGTGACTTGCCCAGAGTCACACAGCTGACAAATGGCGGAGTTGGGATTTGAACCCACGACCTCTGACTCCAAAGCCCGAGCTCTTTCCACTGAGCTATGCTGCTTCTCTAACTCAACAGATGAATGGCGGAGCCGGGATTAGACCCCAAGATCTTCTGACACCCAGGCACATGTTCTATCCCCAGCTCTTAGTACAGTGCCTGGCACATAGTAAGTGCTTAAAAGTACCATAATTATTATTATTATTCTCCCTGAAACCGCAGAAGCCTCCCAGAGCTGGAAAAGGGGCTGGGTGCACAGGGGAGGTTTTTTGGGGGGTCTCTACCTCTTTGGGATCCTGCCATGGGGCTGAGCCCTTAAACAGAGCTGCCCGGGAGGTGGGGAAGTTGGCATGCGACCCTGAACGCTTGTGTGTGTGTGTGTGTGTGTTGTGTGTGAGCGTCTGAAGGTGTGAACGTGTGGGAGTTATGTGTAGTTGGGCGTTCAAGGGGTGACTGTGTTGAAGTGTGTGTGAGTGTGGGTTGGAGCTTGTGAGAGTGTTAGTTTGTGTGTATGTCTGTGTTTGTGCAAGAGTGTGTGAGTGTGCATGTGTGTGTGTGTATGTGTGTGTCAGTTCTAGGTGCCTATAATAATGATGGCATTTGTTAAGTGCTTACTATGTGCAAAGCACTGTTCTAAGCGCTGAGGGGGGGATATAAGGTGATCAGGTTGTCCCATGTGGGGCTCACAGTTTTAATCCCCATTTTACAGATGAGAATCTGTATTTTACTATGCATTTTACTATTTTACTATGCAAATGTGTGCTGGAGTGTGTCAGTGTGGGTGTGGGTGCGTAGGTTGGTGTCGGGTGTGACTGAGTGAGTGTATGAGTGTGTGTCAATCAATCAATCAATCAATCGTATTTATTGAGCGCTTACTGTGTGCAGAGCACTGTACTAAGCACTTGGGAAGTACAAGTTGGCAACATATAGAGACGGTCCCTACCCAACAGTGGGCTCACCATCTAGAAGGTGGGCTCACAGTCTAGAAGACTGTGTCAGTGTTAATGTTTGTGTGTGTGTGAGGGTGTCTGTGTTTGAGTATGTCAGAGTATGTGCATGTGTCTGTGTGTGTGTGTGAGTGTCAGGGAGCAACTGCGTGAGCGTCCGTGTTTGAGTGTGTCATTGTGGACGGAGGGTTACGGGTGTGAATGTGGGTCTGAGTGTGTCAGCGTAGGCATGGGACCGTGGGTGTTAGTGTTGAGTGTGACTGCCTGAGTGTCTGAGTGTGCTTCAGCGTCAGGGTGTGGGGGTGGATGTGTGTCTGAGTGTGTCAGAGTGTGTGTCAGAGAGCCGAGCACTGGAAGGCAAGCACCAGGAGGCAACGGGAGGAGCAAGGGTGGAGATGGGGTGCGAACAGCAGGAGCAGGAGGAGGGGCGAGGATGGGGGCGGGGGTCTCTGGGGTCCTCGGGAGTCAGTCAGGGCGATGGGGCTCAAGTCATGATGGACTATCCTCAGTCAGATGTGCTCAAGGCAACACCAATCAATCCATCATAGTTCCTGAGCACTTGCTCTGTACAGAGCGCTTGGGTGAGGACGAATGAGTTAGTAGACTGACAGACTGTTAGAAGCTGACAGCCAACTGACAGACTGTTAGGAGCTGACAGCCAACAGTGTGCAGAGCACTGTACTGGGCATTTGGGAGAGTATAATCTAGTAGGCCCAATCCCTGCCCTCAAGGAACTAGGAGTCCACCCATTCCTCTCCATCCAAACTGCTATCCCGTTAATCCAATCACTCATTCTATCCCGCCTGGATGACTGCATCAGCCTCCTTACTGACCTCCCCACCTCCTGCCTCTCCCCATTCCAGTCCATACTTCACTCTGCTGCCTGGATCATCTTTCTACAAAAATGTTCAGTACGTGTCACCCTACTCCTCAAGAAAGTCCAGTGGTTGCCCGTCCACCTCTGAATCAAACAAAATCAATCAATCAATCAATCAATCGTATTTATTGAGTGCTTACTATGTGCAGAGCACTGTACTAAGCGCTTGGGAAGTACAAATTGGCAACACATAGAGACAGTGCCTACCCAACAGTGGGCTCACAGTCTAAAAGGGGGAGACAGAGAACAGAACAAAACATACCAACAAAATAAAATAAATAGGATAGAAATGTACAAGTAAAATAAATAAATAAATAAGTAAATAAATAGAGTAATAAATATGTACAACCATATATACATATATACAGGTGCTGTGGGGAAGGGAAGGAGGTAAGATGGGGGGATGGAGAGGGGGACGAGGGGGGAGAGGAAGGAAGGGGCTCAGTCTGGGAAGGCCTCCTGGAGGAGGTGAGCTCTCAGCAGGGCCTTGAAGGGAGGAAGAGAGCTAGCTTGGCGGATGGGCAGAGGGAGGGCATTCCAGGCCCGGGGGAGGACGTGGGCCGGGGGTCGATGGCGGGACAGGCGAGAACGAGGTACAGTGAGGAGATTAGCGGTGGAGGAGCGGAGGGTGCGGGCTGGGCTGGAGAAGGAGAGAAGGGAGGTGAGGTAGGAGGGGGCGAGGTGATGGACAGCCTTGAAGCCGAGGGTGAGGAGTTTCTGCCTGATGCGCAGATTGATTGGTAGCCACTGGAGGTTTTTGAGGAGGGGAGTAATATGCCCAGAGCGTTTCTGGACAAAGATAATCCGGGCAGCAGCATGAAGTATGGATTGAAGTGGAGAGAGACACGAGGATGGGAGATCAGAGAGAAGGCTGGTGCAGTAGTCCAGACGGGATAGGATGAGAGCTTGAATGAGCAGGGTAGCAGTTGGGATGGAGAGGAAAGGGCGGATCTTGGCAATGTTGTGGAGCTGAGACCGGCAGGTTTTGGTGACGGCTTGGATGTGAGGGGTGAATGAGAGAGCGGAGTTGAGGATGACACCAAGGTTGCGGGCTTGTGAGACGGGAAGGATGGTAGTGCCGTCAACAGAGATGGGAAAGTCAGGGAGAGGACAAGGTTTGGGAGGGAAGACAAGGAGCTCAGTTTTCGACATGTTGAGCTTTAGGTGGCAGGCGGACACCCAGATGGAGATGTCCTGAAGGCAGGAGGAGATGCGAGCCTGGAGAGAGGGGGAGAGAGCAGGGGCAGAGATGTAGATCTGGGTGTCATCAGCGTAGAGATGATAGTTGACAAAAACTCCTCACCATTGGCTTTAATGCTGTCGATCCCTTTGCCCCCTCCCACCTCACCTCCCTTCCCTCCTTCTCCATCCCAGCCCGCACACTCCGCTCCTCTGGTGCCGCTAACCTTCTCACTGGGCCTCCTTCTCTCCTGTCATGCTGCCAACCCCTGACCTACGTCCTGCCTCTGGCCTGGAACACCTGCCCTTCTGAAATCCAACAGACAATGACTGCCCCCAACCCTTCAAAGCCTGCTTCCAGAGGCCTTCCCAGACTAAGCCCCACTTTTTCTCATCTCTGTCTCCCTTCTGCATCACCCTGACTTGCTCCCTTTACTTTCCCGCTGCCCCTCCTGCCCCCAGCCCCCTGGTACTTATGCATGTATCTGTAATTTTATTTATTTGTATTATCTGTCTACCCTGGCCTAGAGTGTGAGCTCGTTGTGGGTAGGGAATGTCACCGTTTATTCTTGTATTGTACTTTCCCAAGCGCTTAGTACAGTGTTGTGCACACAGGAATCTCTTAATAAATAGGATTGAATGATTGAATGAATGAATACTGTGAGCAGAGCATTGTGCTGAGCACTCGGGGGAGTACAATATAGTAGGCCCAATCTCTGCCCTCAAAGAACATTTAGTCTAGCTAGGGGGATAGACACTAGAGTAATCACAGGCAGGGGGATTCCTGATTGAAATGAGCACCTTTGATATTTTCCCCACTCCCACCTCCACAGCCCTTCTGAATACATCTTTAAATATATTAAATAATAATAATAATAATAACAATACATCTTTATATATTGTCAACTACTGTGAGAAGCAGCATGGCTCAGTGGAAAGAGTACGGGCTTTGGAGTCATGGGTTCAAATTCTGGCTCCGCCAGTTGTCAGCTGTGTGATCTTGGGCAAGTCACTTCACTTCTCTGTGTCTCAGTTCCCTCATCTGTAAAATGGGGATGAAGACTGTGAGCCCCAAGTGGGACAACCTGATCACCTTGTATCCCTCCAGCGAACAGTGCTTTGCACATAGTAAGTGCTTAACAAATACCATCTTTTTTTTAACTTTACAGGGGAATTGGTGTGGCAAAGCGGTAGGGCACTGATCTAGAAGCCGGAGACCCGGGTTCGAGTTTGACCCGTCCCATTAGTCTGCCGTGTGACCGTGGGCAAGTCACTTCACTTCTCTGTACCTCAGTTTCTCCATCTGTAAAATGGGGGTAATAATATCTGCCTTGTTTCCCTTACCTCACAGGGGTGTTATGAGGCTTTGAAACGAACTAATTCATGTGAGAGCGCTTTGGGAATGAAAGCGCTATAACAAACCCAAGTTGAGAAGCAGTGTGGCTTAGTGGCAAAAACACGGGCTTGGGAGTCAGAGGTTGTGGGTTTGAATTCCTGCTCTGCCATTTGTCAGCTGTGTGACTTTGGGCAAGTCACTTCATTTCTCTGGGCCTCAGATCCCTCATCTGGATAATGGGGACGAAGACTGTGAGCCCCAAGTGGGACTACCTGATAATCTTGTATATACCCCAACACTTAGAACAATGCTTGGCACAGAGTAAGCGCTTAACAAATGCCATTATTATTATTATTATTATTACTTATTTATTCATATTAATGTCTGTCTTCCCCACTAGACTGTAAGCTTGTTAGGGGCAGGGAATGTGTCTGCCAATCCTGCTGTAGTGGACTCTCCCAAAGTGCTTAGTACAGCGCTCTGAGGGAAGGACTGGGTTGCCAAGACTGAGCTGCTGGGACTTTGCTGATCTGCTCTTTCAGCACCTGCTGCTTGTTGCCTCGCTTCTCTGTGCCTCAGTTTCCTCATCTATAAAATGAGGATTTAATATTTGTTCTCATCCTCCCTCTAACCTGGAACTCCCTCCCCCTCCAGATAATAATAATAATGATAATAATAATAATAGTTGTTAAGCACTTACTACATGTCAAGCACTGTACTAAGCACTGAGGTGAATACAAGCAAATGGAGTTGGTCACAGTCCCTGTCCCGCATGGGACTGAGACTCTTAATCCCCATTTTATAGGTAAGGTAACTGAGGCCAAGAGAAGTGAAGTGACTTGCCCAAGGTCACACAGCAGACAAGTGGTGGAGCCAGGATTAGAACCCATGACGTGCTGACTCCCAGGTCTTGCTCTATCCTGAAGAATCCTGAATCTATCCTGAAGAGAAGCAGCGTGGCTCAGTGGAAAGAGCAAGGGCTTGGAGTCAGAGGTCATGGGTTCAAATCCCGGCTCTACCAATTGTCAGCTGTGTGACTCTGGGCAAGTCACTTAACTTTTCTGTTCCTCAGTTACCTCATCTATAAAATGGGGATTAAGACTGTGAGCCCCACATGGGAAAACCTGATCACCTTGTATTCCCCGCCCCCCCCAGGCTCTTAGATCAGTGCTTAGCACATGTCAAGTGTTTAACAAATGCCATTATTATTATTATTATTATTATTATTATTATCCACTATGACATGCTGCTTCTCTGCGCCATATCCCCCAGACCACTACTCTCTCCACCTTCAAACCATTTCTAAGGTCACATCTCCTCCAAGATGCCTTCCCTGATTAAGTCCTCTTTTCCCCGGCTCCCTCTCCCTTCTGCATCATCTATGCACCTCAGTCTGTGACATTTGGACATCTGATATTCGCCCCACCCCCAACCCCATGGCACTTACATACATATCTTTAAATTTTATATTCTAAATTACTTATTTATTCCTCTTAATGTCCACCTCCCCCTCTAGACTGTAAGCTTGTTCACTCATTCATTCAATTGTATTTACTGCATATCAGAAGGACCTCAGTTCTAATCCCACGTGTCTGCTGTGTGACCTTGGACAAGCTAGTTTATTTTTCTGGGCCTCAGTTATCTTATTTGTAAAATTATTTCGTTCAATCATTTTTATTGAGCACTTACCATTAGTTAAGCACTGCACTAAGAACTTGGGAGAGGACAATTTGACAACAGACATATTCCTGCCCACAATGAGCTTACAGTCTAGAGGGGGACTACATAAATACATAAATAAATACATAAATAAATACATAAATAAATAGATAGATAAATTACAGATGATGATGATGATGATGATATTTTTTCAGTGCTTACTATGTGCCAAACACTGTTCTAAGCACTAAGGTAGATGCAAGGTAATCAGGTTGTCCCATGCGGGGCTCACAGTCTTCATCCCCATTTTCCAGATGATGGAATTGAGGTCCAGAGAATAATAATAATAATAATAATGAAGATAATAATGATGGCATTTGTTAAGCGCTTTCTATGTGTTAAGCACTGTTCTAAGCACTGGGGTAGACAGAGGGTAATCAGATTGTCCCATATGGGGCTCACATTTTAAATCCCCATTTTACAGATTAAGTAACCGAGGCACAGAGTGGTAAATTACTTCCCCAAGGTCACATAGCAGACAAGTGGTAGAGGTGGGATTAGAATCCACATCTTCTGACTCCCAAGCCTGGGTTCTTTTCATGAGGCCATGCTACTTCTCAATATATACATATGTGCTGTGGGGATAGGAAGAATGGAGAAAGGAGTGGGAGAAAATAAAGGAGGGCTTACTCAGGGAAGGCTTCTTGGAAGGGACGTGCCTTCAGTAAGACTTTGAAGCATGGGAGGGTGCTTGTTTGGTGGATTTGAGGAGGGAGGGCATTCCAGGTCAGAGGTAGGACGTGGGTCAGGGGTCAGCGGCGGGACAGGCGAGAACGAGGCCCTGTGCGGAGGTTAGCAGTGGCAGAGGAGCGGAGGGTGCGGGCTGGGATGGAGAAGGAGAGAAGGGAGGTGAGGGAGGAGGGGGCGAGGGGATGGACAGCTTTATAAAGCCAATGGTGAGGAGCTTTAGCTTGATGTGGAGGTGGATGGAAAACCACTGGAGTTTCCTGAGGAGGGGGGAAATGTGGTCTGAACGTTTCTTAAGGAAAATGATTCAGGCAGCAGAATGGAATATGGACAGGAAGCGTGTCTGCTAATTCCATTGTATTGTCCTCTTCCAAGCTCTTAACACAGTGCTCCACACACAGTAAGCGCTCAATAAATACCATTGATTGATTGATTGATTGTCTGTGAGTCCCAGGAGGGACCGGGACTGTGTCCAGCCTGAAGACCTTGTATTCATTCATTCATTCATTCATTCATTCATTCATTCACTCAATCGTCATATTTATTTTGCACTTACTGTGTTCAGAGCACTATACTAAGCGTTCGGGAGAGTACAATTCGGCAACAGATAGAGACAATCCCTACCCCAAAACGGGCTCACAGTCTAGAAGGGGGAAACAGACAACAAGACGAAACAAGTAGACAGGCATCAATAGCACCAAAATAGAGAAATATATAGATATAAACACATCATTAATAACATAAATAGAACTATAAGCATGTACAGATAAACCCAAGTGCTGTGGGACGGGGAAGGGGATAGCGCAGAGGGAGGGAGTCAGGGCGATGGGGAGGGGAGAAGGAGCAGAGGAAAAGGGGGCTCAGTCTGGGAAGGTCCCAGAACTTATCACTGTGCTTGGCACACAGAAAGCATTTCCTCAGGGCAGCCCTGATAATCAATCAATCGTATTTATTGAGCGCTTACTGTGTGCAGAGCACTGTACTAAGCGCTTGGAAAGTACAAGTTGGCAACATGTAGAGATGATCCCTACCCAACAGTGGGCTCACAGTCTAGAAGGGGGAGACAGAGTACAAAACAAAACATATTAACAAAATAAAATAAATAGAATAGATATGTACAAGTAAAATAAATAAATAAATAGAGTAATAAATATGTACAAACATATATACATATGTACAGGTGCTGTGTGGAAGGGAAGGAGGTAAGGTGGGGGGGGATGGAGAGGGGGAGGAGGGGGAGAGGAAGCAGGGGGCTCAGTCTGGGAAGGCCTCCTGGAGTAGGTGAGCTCTCAGTAGGGCCTTGAAGGGAGGAAGAGAGCTAGCTTGGCGGATGGGCAGAGGGAGGGCATTCCAAGCCCGGGGGATGACGTGGGCCGGGGGTCGATGGCGGGACAGGGGAGAACGAAGCACGGTGAGGAGATTAGTGACAGAGGAGCGGAGGGTGCGGGCTGGGCTGTAGAAGGAGAGAAGGGAGGTCAGGTAGGAGGGGGCGAGGTGATGGACAGCCTTGAAGCCAAGGGTGAGGAGTTTCTGCCTGATGCGTAGGTTGATTGGTAGCCACTGGAGATTTTTGAGGAGGGGAGTAACATGCCCAGAGTGTTTCTGGACAAAGACAATCCGGGCAGCAGCGTGAAGTATGGATTGAAGTGGGGAGAGACAAGAGGATGGAAGATCGGAGGGGAGGCTGATACAGTAGTCCAGACGGTATAGGATGAGAGTTTGAATGAGCAGGGTAACGGTTTGGATGGAGAGGAAAGGGCAGATCTTGGCAATGTTGCACAGCTGAGACCAGCAGGTTTTGGTGACGGCTTGGATGTGAGGGGTGAACGAGAGAGTGGAGTCGAGGATGACACCAAGGTTGCGGGCTTGTGAGACGGGAAGGATGGTAGTGCCGTCAACAGTTATGGGAAAGTCAGGGAGAGGGCAGGGTTTTGGAGGGAAGACAAGGAGTTCAGTCTTGGACAAATCAACCAATCAATCAACTGTATTAATCAAGCGCTTACTATGTGTAAAGCACTGTATTAAGCTCTTGGGAGAGAATAATATAACAGAGTTGATAGACACCTTCCCTGCCCATAACAAGTTTCCAGGCTAGAGGGGGAGACAGATATTAATATAAATGAATAATTTATGGATATGGACATCAGTGCTTCGGGGTTGAGGGAGGGGGAAATAAAGGCCCATCTCCTCCAAGAAGCCATTCCTGACTAAGCCCTCCTTTCCTCTTCTTCCACTTCTCTCTGCATCGCCCTGAATGGCTCCCTTCCTTCATCCTCCCTCCCAGCCCCAAAGAACATATGCATAGATCTGTCTTTGAATTTATTTATATAAATGTCTGTCTCCCCCTCTAGGTTCTGAGCTCATTGTGGGGCAAGGAATGTGTCTGTTTTTTGTCCTACTGGGAAGCAACGTGGAGTAGTGGGTAGAGCTTGGGCCTGGGAGTTCGAAGGTCATGGGTTCTAATCCCGGCTCTGCCACTTGTCTGCTGTGTGGCCTTGGTCAAGTCACTTCACTTCTCTGGGCCTCAGTTACCTCATCTGTAAAACGGGGATTGAAACTGTGAGCCCCACGTGGGACAGTACCAGGCACAAAGTAAGAATTTAACAAATATTGCAGTTATTATTATTATCATCACAAGAATTATTATCAAAATGTCATGGGTTCTAATCCTGGCTCTGCTGTGTGGCCTTGGGCAAAGCATTTCACTTCTCTGGGCCTCAACTGTAAAATGGGGATTAAGGCCGTGAGCCCTAGGTGGGACAGAGACTGTGTCCAAACCAGTTTGCTTGTATCCCCCGCCAGCGCTTAGTACAGTGCCAGGCACATAGAAAGCGCTTAACTATCACCACAAGAATTATTATCACTAACTCCAGGACAATCTTCCCGAGTGACTGACTGATTGACTGATTAATTGATACCCCAGCTTTGAATGGGCCATTCATTCATTCATTCAATCGTATTTATTGAGTGCTCACTGTGTGCAGAGCACTGTACTAAGTGCTTGGGAAGTACAAGTTGGCAACATATAGAGATGGTCCTTACCCAACAGTGGGCTCACAGGCAGCGGGGTGGCCATGGGGCTCGGTCCTTTCAGGCCACCAATCCATAAAGTCCATGGACATACAGAAACCATGCCCCCAGCCCTTCTGGCCTCAACGTGGAACTCAAATTTTTTTTTATTGTGGTTGGTAAGCGCTTACTATGTACCGAGCACTTCACTAAGTGCTGGGGTGGATACAAGCTAATCAGGTTGGACACAGTCCATGTCCCCCATGGGGTTCACAGCCTTAAACCCCATTCTACCAGAGGAGGAAACTGAGGCCCGGGGAAGTGAAGTGGCTTGCCCAGGGTCACACAGTAGATGAGTGGTGGAGCTGGGATTAGAATAATGATAAAAATGATTATTCAATCATTCAATTTTATTTACTGAGCACTTATTGTGTGCAGAGCACTGTATTAAGCACTTGGTATTTGTTACGGGCTTACAACGTGCCAAGCGCTGTTCTAAGCTCTGGGGTAGGTACCAAGTAATAAAGTTGTCCTATTTGGCTTTTATAGTCTTAATCCCCGTTTTCCAGATGAGGTAACTGAGGCACAGAGAAGTGAAGTTGACTTGCCCAAGGTTACACAGCAAAAGAGTGCTGGAGAGCCGGGATTAGAACCCACGTCCTTTGACTCCGAAGCCCGGGCTCTTGCCACTAGGCCATTCTGGAGCCCAGATCCTTAAAGAAGCAACGTGGCTCAGTGGAAAGAGCACGGGCTTTGGAGTCAGAGGTCCTGGGTTCAAATCCTGGTTCTGCCAATTGTCAGCTGTGTGACTTTGGGCAAGTCACTTAACTTCTCTGTGCCTCAGTTACCTCACCTGTAAAATGGGGATTAAGACTGTGAGCCCCCCGTGGGACAATCTGATTACTTTGTAACCTCCCCAGTGCTTAGAACAGTGCTTTGCATATAATAAGTGCTTAATAAATGCCATCATCAACATTATTATTATTATTCTGAGTCCAAGGCCTGTGCTCTATAATAATAATAATAATGGCATTTGTTAATTGCTTACTATATGCAAAACACTGTTCTAAGTGCTGGGGGCGATACCAGGTGATCAGGTTGTCCCACGTGGGGCTCACAGTCTTAATCCCCATTTTACAGATGAGGTAACAGGCTCAGAGAACTGAAGTGACTTGCCCAAAATCACATAGCTGACAAGTGGCGGAGCCAGGATTAGAACCCATGACCTCTGATTCCCAAGCCCAGGCTCTTTCCACTGAGCCATGCTGCTCTATGTTGTGCTTTCCCAAATGCTCAGTACTGTGCATGGTACCTAATTCCTAATGAGCCACCGTAAACACTATTAATAATTATGGTATTTGTTAAGTGCTTACTATGTGCCAGGCACTGTACTGCTGATACTAGGAGAGACTGCCTAGAAATGGGATAAGTGGATACCCCAAGTGCTCTGTACAGTGCTCTGCACTAATGGCAGGGATCATTCTTACTAAATCTAATGTCCTCTCATTCACTCATTCATTCATTCAATCATATTTATTGAGTGCTTACTGTGTGCTGTACTGTACTTAGCCCTGTACTAAGCACTTGGAAAGTTCAATTCAGCAACAGAGACAATCCCTACCCAACAACGGGATCACAGTCTGGAAGGGGGGAGACAGGCATCAAAACAGGTAAACAGGCAACGGTAGCATCAATATAAATAAATAGAATTATAGATATATAATTATCATTAATAAAATAAATAGAATAATAAATATGTACTTATATACACAAGTCCCCAAGTGCTTAATGCAGTGCTCTGAACATAGTAGACTGTACACTCTTTGAGGGCAGGGATCAGCAGCGTGGCTTAGTGGAAAGAGCACAGGCTTTGGAGTCAGAGGCCATGGGTTCAAATCCCAGCTCCGCCACTTGTCAGCTGTGTGGCTTTGGGCAAGTCACTTAACTTCCCTGTGCCTCAGTTACCTCATCTGTAAAATGGGGATTAAGACTGTGAGGCCCCCGTGGGACAACCTGATCACCTTGTAACCTCCCCAGCGCTTAGAACAGTGCTTTGCACATAGTAAGTGCTTAATCAATCAATCAATCAATCAGTCGTATTTATTGAGCATTTACTGTGTGCAGAGCACTGTACTAAGCGCTTGGGAAGTACAAGTTGGCAACATATAGAGACAGTCCCCACCCAACAGTGAGCTCACACTCTAAAAATGCTTAAAAAATGCCATTATTGTTATTATGTCTACTAACTCTGTTGTCCTCTCCCCAGCACTCAGTACAGTGCTCTGAACATAGTAGACTGTAAACTCCTTCAGGGCAGGGATCGTGTCTACTAATTTTATTGTATTTTCCTACCTACTTAATACAGCGCTCTACATAGAGTAAGTACTCAATAAATTCCATTGATTAATTGATTTCTCATCCTCTCCTAAAGTCACCTCAGCCCCCAAAGGGCGGTGGGAACTCTGACCTGAGGAACAGCGTGTTGGCAAACCATTCCCAAGTAAAAAAAATAATAATAACAATAATAATAATTATGGTACTCATTAAGCTCTTACTATGTGCCAAGCACTGGGGAAGATACAACTTAATCAGGTTGGACACACAGTACCTGTCCCACATGGGGCTCACACCTTTAATCCCCATTTTTCAGATGAGGGAACTGAGGCCCAGAGATGTGTAGTGACTCTTCCAAGGTCACACAGCAGACAAGTGGCCGAGCTGGGATTAGAAAACACGTCCTTCTGCCTCCCAGGCACGGGCTCTAGCCACTAAGCCAAGCTGCATCTCAGAGCTCGGTGGTAATAATAATAATGATAATAATAATAACAATAATAATGGCATTTATTAAGCGCGTACTATGTGCCAAGCACTGTTCTAAGCACTGGGGAGGTTACAAGGTGATCAGGTTGTCCCACAGGGGGCTCACAGTCTTAATCCCCATTTTACAGATGAGGGAACTGAGGCACAGAGAAGTTCAGTGATTTGCCCAAAGTCACACAGCTGACAATTGGCGGAGCCGGTAGACTTTAAGCTGGTTGTGATGGGAATGTGATGTTTATTGTGGTTCTGTATTCCTCCAAGCACTTAGAACAGCGCTTTGCACACAGTAAGCACTAAATATGTATGATTGAATGAATGACTGAATCTCCACGAAGAAGCCAGTTTCCAAAACGAAGCATCTCGGACCCCAGGCAGGTTGCACAACTCTCTCCTTCCATCTCCGCGATTCCGCGTCCCCTTTTGAGTAATGAGATTCCCTTCCCCGAAACGTAAAGCTTTTATTTCCAAACAAAAGAATTGGGAAATGTGAGTGTACCGGCTTTTATGCTCACATGAACTCATCGGCTTTGGGCAGATGGTATTCGGTATTTTCGACGAAGACGTGGTTAAATGCGATACCTAAATGCCTCTGAGATGATTAATGTGGCTGAGTTAATTTGCTAAAAATCTTTAGCCTTCTCACTTCCCGATTGGGCCTTTCAGTCTGGAATCTCGCCTCCGACCCGCCGCCCAGCCCATTAGGCAACAGAAAAGATCATTGAACGTTCTTTGACTTTCAGCCCCTCCTGGGGTCACAGCAAGGTGAGAGTCCTGACAACCTGTTTGTGGAGAGCTGAGGCTGATTGACATTTGAAGAAATTATTATTATTATCATAATTGTTAATAATAACAATTAATAATAATTATGGGATTTGTTAAGCGCTTACTATGTGCCAAGCACTGTTCTAAGCATTGGGGTAGGTACAAGATAATCAGGTTGTCCCATGTGGGGCTCACAGTCTTAATCCCCATTTTACAGATGAGGTCACTGAGGCGCAGAGAAGTTAAGTGGCTTGCCCAATTTCACACAGCAGAGAAGTGGCAGAGCCAGCGTTAGAACCCATGTCCTCTGACTCACGCTGCTTCTCTTATCATTGTTAATGATGATGATAATAACTGTGGTATTTGTTAAGTGCTTACTATGTGCCACGCCCTGTACTAAGCGTAGGTATCTAGACTGTGAGCCCACTGTTGGGTAGGGACTGTCTCTATATGTTGCTAACTTGTACATCCCAAACGCTTAGCACAGTGCTCTGCACACAGTAAGCACTCAATAAATATGATTGATTGATTGATTGATTGATTGATTATAAGGTAATCAGGGTTCCACATGGGGCTCGCAGTCTAAAACAGGGAGAACAGGGATGGTCAGTCAGCATATTTATTGAGCACTTTCTCTGTGCATTGTACTAAGCTCTTGGGAGAGTACAAAAGAACAATATGACAGATACATTCCCTGCCCACATTGAACTACAGTCCCCATACTGCAGATGAGGAAACTGAGGTTCAGCAAAGTGAAATGATTTGCCCAAGGTCACAAAGCAGACAAGTGGTGGAGCTGGGCTGGGAACACAGGTCCCCTCACTCCCAGAACCGGGGTCTGTTCACTAAGCAACATTGCACTGTGTTCTTCCATGTCCCTGAGGTATGTTTGAACACACCTGAGCCTTCAGGAGTTTATCATTATTATTAATAATAATAATAATTTATGGTACTTGTTACGAACTTTCTAGGTGCCAGGCACTGTGCTAAGCACTGTAGTAGATACAAACTAATCAGGTTGGACATAGTCCCTGTCCCCCTTTAGGTTCACACTCTTAATGATTATGAGAAGCAGCATGGCTCAGTGGAAAGGGCACGGGCTTGGAAGCCAGAGACTGTGGGTTCAAATCCCGGCTCTGCCGTTTGTCACCTGTGTGACTTTGGGCAAGTCCCTTAACTTCTCTGTGCCTCATCTGGAAAATGGGGATTAAGACTGTGAGCCCCACGTGGGACAACATGATCACCTTGTATCCTCCCCAGTGCTTCGAACAGTGCTTTGCACATAGTAAGTGCTTAACAAATACCATCATTATTATTAATTCCCATTTTCAGATGAGGTAACTGAGCCCTAGAAAAGTGGTGTGATTATCTCAAGGTCACATAGCAGAAATGTGGCAGAGCCGGCATTAGAACTCAGGTCCTTCTGACTCCAAGGCCCAGGCTCTACCCATTAAGCCACACTGCTTCCCTTCATCAGGAGCTGAAAGAATACTTTTTGAGTATTTTTGTATAAAGACCACATCCAAAGGGGAGAGAATCAATCAATAAATTAATCAATAGTATGTTGAGTGCTTAGTAGGTGCAGAATGCTGTACTAAGTGCTTGGGAAAGAATAATACAATAGAGTTAGTAAAGATGTTCCCTGCCCACTGTGAGCTTACAGTCTACTTTGTGCAGAGCACTGTATTTAGCACTTGGAATAGTAACGATGGTATTTGTTAAGCGCTTACTATGTGCCAAGCACTGTTCTAAGCACTGGGGTAGATACAGGAAAATCAGGTTGTCCCACGTGGGGCTCACAGTCTTAATCCCCATTTTACAGATGAGGACGAAGAGGGCAGTAGGGTTAGTAGATCCGATTCCTGCTCTCAAGAAGCTTACAGACATGAAAATAGATGAGGGATGGGGGAATTAGTGGAGTATAAGAATGTCATGGGTTCAAATCCCAGCTCCGCCACTTGTCAGTTGTGTGACCTTGGGCAAGCCACTTCACTTCTCTGGGCCTCAGTTCCCTCATCCGTAAAATGGGGATTGAGACTGTGAGCCTCACGTGGGACAACGTGATTACTTTGTATCCCCCAAGTGCTTAGAACAGTGCTTTGCACATAGTAAGTGCTTAACAAATACCGTCATTATTATTAACTTAAATACTGTGGGGCTGGATTGAGTGTCAAAGTGCTTAAGGCATCCACAGCCAAATCCATAATCCATGCAGAGGGGAGGGTGGAAAAGGAAAATGAGAGCTTAGTCTGGGAAGGCCTTTTGGAGGAAATGGAATTTTAGGACTGTGAGCCCATTGTTGGGTAGGGACCGTCTCTACCTGTTGCCGACTTGTACTTCCCAAGTGCTTAGTACAGTGCTCTGCACACAGTAAGCACTCAATAAATATGATTGAATGAATGAACGAGAGATGCAGTGTGGCTCAGTGGAAAGAGCCCGGGCTTGGGAGCTAAAGGTAATGGGTTCTAATCCTGACTCCGCCACTTGTCAGCTGTGTGACTTTGGGCAAGTCACTTCACTTCTCAGTTCCCTCATCTGTAAAATGGGGATTAAGACTGTGAGCCCCACATGGGACAACCTGATCCCTCCCAGCGCTTAGAACAGTGCTTCGCACATAGTAAGCTTAACAAATGCCATCATTATTATTATTATGAATGAATGAAGGTAGGAAGAACAGTGGTCTGTCGGACATTAAGAGGGAGGGCATTCCAGGCCAGAGGCGGAACGTGGGCGAGAGGTTGGTGGCGAGATAGATGAGATGGAGGCCTAGTGAGAAGGTTGGTATTAGAGGAGCGAAGTGTGAGGGTTGGGTGGGAGCAAGAGGGCAGAGAGGTGAGATAGGAGGGGGCGAGGGGATGGATGGCTTTAAAACTGATGGTGAGGAGTTTCTGTTTGATGCAGAGGTGGATGGGCAACCACTGGAGGGTCTTGGGGAGTGGGGAAATCGGGACTGAATGGGTTTGTAGAAAATTATTCCAGGCAGTGGAGCAACATGTGGAGTGGGGAGAGACAGGTGGCTGGGAGGTCAGGTAGGAGGTTTGATGCAGTAATCCAGGCAGGATAGGATAAGTGTTTGGATCAGCATACTTGCAATTTAGATGGAGAGGAAAGGGCGGATTCTTGAGATGTTGTGAAGGTTGCACCGACAGGATTACATGACAGATTAGATGTGTGGGTTGAGTGAGAGAGATGAGTTGAGAAAAATGCCAAAGTTATGGGCTTGTGAAGCAGGGTGGATAGTGGTGCTGTCTACAGTGATGGGAAGCAGCGTGGCTTACTGGAAAGAGCATGGGCTTGGGAGTCAGAAGTCATGGGTTCTAATTCTGACTCCGCAGTTTATCAACAGTGTGACTTTGGGCAAGTCACTTAACTTCTCTGTGCCTCAGTTACCTCATCTGTCAAATGGGGATTAAGACTGTGAGCCCCACGTGGGACCACCTGATTACCTTGTACCTACCCCAGTGTTTAGAACAGTGCTTGGCACATAGTAAGCACTTAACAAATACCATCATTACCATCAGGGGGAGGACAGGGTTTTGGTGGGAATAATAGTGATAATAATAAAAATTGTGCTATTAAGTGTTTACTATGTGTTGGGCACTGTACTAAGTGTTGGGGGAGATACGAGATAATCAGGCTGAACTCAGTCCCTGTCCCATATATGGTTCGCAGTCTTTCTTAATCCCCATTTTACAGATGAGGTAACTGAAGCACGGAGAAGTGAAGTGACTGAGGTCACACAGCAGACAAGTGGCAGAGCCAGAATTAGAACCCAGGTCCTTCTGACTCCCAGGCCCATGATCTATCCACTATGGTGTGCTGTTTCTGGGAAGATACACAACTGGAAAGATCAATCAATCAATCAAGTAATAAATATGTACAAACATATATGCATATATGCAGGACAGGAAAGATGAGTTCTGTTTTAGACTTGGTAAGTTTGAGGTGTCAGCGGGACATCCAAATAGAGATGTCTTGAAGGCAGAAAGAAAGAGGAGACTGCAGAGAGGGAGAGAGATCAGGGCAGGAGATGGAGATTTGGGAATCATCCGCACAGAGGTGGGAGTTGAAGCCATGGGAGCGAATGAGTTCTCCAAGGGAGTGGGTGTAGATGGAAAATAGCAGGGGACTCAGAACTGATTAATTGATCAATCCACAATATTTATTGAGAGTTTACTCTGTGCAGAGCACATTACTCAGACCTTAGGAGAGTATGCAGCATGGCTCAGTGGAAAGAGCCTGGGCTTTGGAGTCAGAGGTCATGGGTTCCAATCCTGGCTCCATCATTTGTCAGCTGTGTGACTTTGGGCAAGTCACTTCTTTATGCCTCAGTTACCTCATCTGTAAAATGGGAGTTAAGACTGTGAGCCCCATGTGGGACAACCTGATCGCCTTGTAACCTCCCCAGAGCTTAGAACAGTGCTTTCCACATTGTAAGCACTTAATAAATGCCATTATTATTATTATTATTACTACTATTACATTAGAGTTAGCAGACTCTGATGGACTTGTATCTAACCTAGTGCTTTGCACAGTGCTTGACAAATTCTAAGTGCTCAACAAAGTAGTGGGAAACTCATGAGTGTTTCCCCATGTGCCACGGAGACACAAGTACACACACACACACACACCACACACACACACACACACAAAATGTGGATTTCTCTAAACCACACAATTGCTTTAGAATCTAGAATACTGGAGGTGGGAGGGAACCTGTGGAGTAATTTTAAGGAGCAGGATAGTCTAGTGGAGTCAGAGGAGCTGGGTTCTCATCCCAGCTGTGCTGTTTTCCTGCTGTGTGACTTCGGATAACTCACTTAACTTCTCTGTCCTTCATTTTCCTCAACTGCAAAGCATGGATTCGGTACCTGTTTTCCCTCTTGAATGTGTGTTCCCTTCCTGACAAGGACTGTATTCAGGCTGATTGATTTTTATCTCGTCTCTTGTGTCCAGCGCTTAGGGCAGCTCCATGACAAACAGAGATTGTATCTGGCCTGATTGATTTGTATCTTGTATACAATAAGAATAATTGTGGTATTTGTTAAGCATTTATTATATTCCAGGCATCGTATTAAGTGGGACTGGAGACTGAGAAAACAGAGCTGGGCCAGGGGCCAGGGGCGGGGGGGGGGGAAGGGGGCTGTATCCAGGGAGACTGTATTGTGGCCTCGGGCAAGTCACTCTACTTTTCTGTGCCTCAGTTACCTCATCTGTAAATAGGGAATTAAGACTGTGAGCCCCTGCAGGACAGGGTCTGTATCCAACACGATTTGCTCGACTCCACCCCAGCGCTTAGTACAGTGCTTAACAAATACCACAGTTGTTACTATTGCAAGATGTGGGGATTCCTGCCTGGTTTCTTTTCCTTCCACCTCTCTCCTCCCAAGCCAACCTGCTCACTGTCCCTCCATCTCATCTACTTTGCCGCTGACCCCCACTCCCGTCCTCTAGACTGTAAGCTCGTGGGCAGGGAATGTGCCTGTTAAATCGTTCTATTGTACTCTCCCAAGTGCTTAGTACAGGGTTCTGCACACAGTAAGCACTCAATAAATACGATTGACTGATCGGCTCTGTCCTGGAACTTCCTCCCCCTTCACATCCAGCAGGCTGCCATTCTCTCCATCTTCACAGCCCTACTAAAATCCCACCATCATATTTCCCATCATATTTCCCTACTAGAATCCCACCTGTATATATGTTTGTACATATTTATTACTCTATTTATTTTGCTTGTACATATCTATTCTATTTATTTTATTTTGTTAGTATGTTTAGTTTTGTTCTCTGTCTCCCCCTTTTAGACTGTGAGCCCACTGTTGGGTAGGGACTGTCTCTATATGTTGCCAACTTGTACTTCCCAAGCGCTTAGTACAGTGCTCTGCACACAGGAAGCGCTCAATAAATACGATTGATTATATTTTTTGATAATTGGTGGATCTACGGATGAATTTATTCGGGGGTCCGATTATGCGGGAGGTCCCAGCTTGGCCCGGAGGGCCCGGACTAGGGGCTAGACAGGGTGGCTGGGAGGTCACCCCGTCCCCTGTCCTCGGCTGCCTTGGAAATGGGCCTCAACGGCTTCTGGGAAATCAGAGCCCACTTTCTATCTGCTGGTGGCAGGCGGCTAATTGAGCCCTGCCCGGCTGGTCTGCTCTGCCCAGGGGCCCTGTCTTCCCGCTGTCTCCCGGGCCTCTGTTATTTGGGTTCCCGCAATACCAGGCAGACACGCCGCAGCCAAGAAAAACCCGTTCTTGGGGAATGTTTCCTGGACGTTATGCAAACACGCTCAAGTTCAGAGGCAGGTCTCTGCCTCCCTCCGCTCAGGGGCCATGGCACCAGAAATCCCGAGCTCTCGTCTCTCAGAGGAGGAGAAACAGTGTGGCCTAAGGGAAAAGGGAGTCAGCAGACCAGAGTTCTAATCCCTCCTCTGAGCTGCTGTGTGTCCTGGAGCAGGCCGTTTCAATTCTTGTGGACAGGGAACATATCTACCAACTCTGATAATCCAACTTGTACTTCCCAAGTGCTTAGTACATTGCTCTGCACACAGTAAGTGCTCAATAAATATGATTGAATGAATGAATGATAATAATAACAATAATAATAATAATAATGGTATTTGGTAAGCAGTTACTATGCATCAAGCACTGTTCTAAGCGCTGAGGTAGACACAACCTAACCTGTCCTATATGGGGCTCACAATCTTAATCTCCGTTTTACACATGAGATAACTGAGATCCAGAGAAGTGAAGTGACTTGTCCAAGGTCATACAGCATACAAGTGACAGAGCCCAGATTAGAACCCATGACTCCCAGCCCCTAGCTCTACCCACAACAATAATAATAATAATAATAATAATAATAATAATAACACTTGTTAAGTGCTTACTATGTGCAAAGCACTGTTCTAAGCACTGGGGAGGATACAAGGTGATCAGGTTGTCCCATGTGGGGCTCACAGTCATCATCCCCATTTTACAGATGAGGTAACTGAGGCTCAGAGAAGTTAAGTGACTTGCCCAAAGTCACACAGCTGACAATTGGCAGAGTCGGGATTTGAACCCATGACCTCTGACTCCAAAGCCCGTGCTCTTTCCACTGAGCCATGGTACTCACTATGCCATGCTATAGTATACCCTCCCATCATTCATTCATTCAATTGGATTTATTGAACACTTACTGTGTTGAGAGCACTGTACTAAGTGCTCACTACCATCATATATCATCATATCATCTCTACTCGCTACATAAAATCTACCCTCCCCAACTTTGAAATCCCTCTCTCTGACCCCAACTTCTTCATTCTCTTTGCCTCCCACACACCTGCTCCCCACAAATCTGCCCTGTTCCCCCAAAGAGACTGCACATCTTTTGACCGCCCCCCCACTTCCAGTTTTCTAAAGAATCATTTCCCATTTAATTTCCATACCCAACTTTCCCTAACCTGACACATAATTTGACACTGTCAACTCCCCCTTCTTCCTTGCTCCCCTGTCCCTCTGTCAATTTCATGCCACCAACCTGCAGCCCTGGATCCCCTCCACAGTCTGCTTCCTCTGCTCCTGTGCACGAGCCACAGAGCACTGCTGGCAGAAATCCAGATACCAGGCCAACTTCATCCATCTCAATCATGCTTTAACTCTGCCTTCTCCTCCTCCGAGCAACATTATTTCTCCATTCTAGTTGACTCGTGTGCCCATTGTCCACACCAGCTGTTCCAGACTTTTGATTGCCACTTCAAAACTCCCGTCTCCCAGCTTCCTATCTTCCCACCCAAAACCTGTCCTCCCCCTGACTTTCAATCACCATAGATGGTACCATTCATTCATTCATTCATTCATTCATTCAATTGTATTTATTGAGCATGTGCTATGTGCAGAGCACTGTACTAAGTGTTTGGGAAAGTCCAACAATAGACACATTCCCTGCCACTTGGAGGAGACAGACATGAATAAAAATAAATAAAATTACAGATTCATTCATTCATTCATTCAAACTTATCTATTGAGCGCTTACTATGTGCAGAGCACTGTACTAAGTGCTTGGGAAGTACAAGTTGGCAACATATAGAGATGGTCCCTACCCAACAGTGGGCTCACAGTCTAGAAGGGGGAGACTGACAACAAAACAAAACTTATCAACAAAATAAAATAAATAGAATAAATATGTACACATAAAATAAATAAATAGAGTAATAAATACGTACATCATATATACATATATACAGGTGCTGTGGGGAGGAGAAGGAGGTAAGGCGGGGGGGATGGGGCGGGGGAGGAGGGGGTTCTAATCCCAACTCTGCCACTTAATAATAATAATGATGGCAGATGTATACAAGAATTACTGTGGGGCGGGGAATGGGGAAGAGCAAAGGGAACAAGTCAGGGTGACGCAGAAGGGAGATAAGGAAATGTGGGACTTAGGGAAGGCCTCTTGGAGATGTGCCTTCAATAAGACTTTGAAGGGGGTAGAGTCATTGTCTGTCAGTTTTGAGGAGTGAGGGCATTTCAGGAAAGAGGCAGGATGTGGGCTAGGGGTCAGTGGCAAAACAGGCAAGATGGAGACCCAGTGAGAAGGTTAGCACTAGAGGAGCAAAATGTGTGGACTGGGTTGTAGAAGGAGAGAAGTAAGGTGAAGTAGGAAGGGTCAAGGTGATGGAGAGCTTTAAACACAAAGTGAAGAGTTTTTGTTTGATGAAGAGGTGGATGGGCAACCACTGGAGTTTTTTGAGAAGTGGGGTGACTTGTAGAACCAGTGTAGCTCAGTGGAAAGACCACGGGCTTGGGAGTCAGAGGTCATGGGTTTGAATCCCAGCTCTACCGCTTGTCAGCTGTGTGACTTTGGACAAGTCACTTAACTTCTCTGTGCCTCCGTTACCTCATCTTTAAAATGAGGACTAAGACTGTGAGCCCCACGTGGGACAACCTGATAACCTTGTATTTCCTCCAGTGCTTAGAAGAGTGCTTATTATTATTATTGTTATTATTATGTCCTGAACGTTTTTGTAGAAAAATGATCTGGACAGCAGAGTGAAGTTTGCACTGGAGTAGGGAGAGGCAGGAGGTTGGGAGGTCAGCAAGGAGGATGCTATAGTAATCCAGGCAGGATAGGATGAGTGATTGTATGAATGTGGTAGCAGTTTGGATGGAGAGGAAAGGGTGGATTTTTAGCAATGTTGTGAAGTTGGGATCGTCAGGATTTAGTGATGGATTGACTATGTGGATTGAATGACAGAGAGGAGTCAAGGATAATGCCATGGTTACGGGCCTGTGGGACAGGAAGGATGGTGGTGCCGTCTACAGTGATGGGAGAATCAGGGGGAGGCCAGGGTTTGAGTGAGAAGATAAAGAGCTCTGTTTTGGACATGTTAAGTTTGAGGTGACAGGAGGACATCCAAGAAGAGATGTCTTGAAGGCAGGAGGACATTTGAGACTGCAGAGAGGGAGAGCGATTGGGGCTGGAGAGGTAGATTTGCGAATCGTTTGCATAGAAGTGGTAGTTGAAGCCTTGGGAACGAATGAGTTCTCCAAGGGAGTGGGTGCAGAATAGAAGGGGACCCAGAACTGACCCTTGAGGGACCCCCACAGTTAGGAGGTGGGAGGCAGAGGAGGAGCCCATGAAGGAGATTGAGAATGAATGACCAGAGAGATAAGAGGAGAGCCAGGACAGGACAGAGTCAGTGAAGCCAAGGTTGGATAAGGTTTCCAGTAGAAGGGAGTGGTCGACAGTGTCGAAGGCAGAGAAGGGTTCAAGGAGGATTAGGATGGAGTAGAGGCCGCTGGATTTAGCAAGAAGGAGATCACTGGTGACCTTTGAGAGGGCGGTTTCTGTGGAGTGAAGGGGACGGAAGCCAGATACGAAGGGATCAAGTAGAGAATTGGAGGAGAGGAATTAGAGACAGCAGGAGTAGATGACTCGCTGAAGGAGTTTGGAAACGAATGAATAGTAAGCGCTTAATAAATGCCATCATTAATTGATTAATTAATTAATTAATGGTCGGGGGGAGATGGGGTGATAACTGGAGGGAGCCATGGGATCAAGGGAGGGCACCACCAACCTTCCTGTTTCACAAGCTCCCACACCCCATTTATTTACTCATTCATTCAATTGTATTTATTGAGTGCTTACTGTGTGCAGAGCACTGTACTAAGGGCTTGGGAAGTGCAAATCGGCAACATATACTCAATCCTTCACCAAGCCCCATTGGTTCCACAACAGAGAAGCAGAGAAGCAGCGTGGCTCAGTGGAAAGAGCACGGGCTTTGGAGTCAGAGGTCATGGGTTCGAATTCCGACTCTGCCACGTGTCTGCTGTGTGACCTTGGGCAAGTCACTTAACTTCTCTGAGCCTCAGTTATCTCATCTGTAAAATGGGGATTAAGACTGTGAGCCCCACGTGGGACAACTTGATCACCTTGTATCCCCCCCAGCGCTTAGAACAGTGCTCTGCACATAGTAAGCGCTTAACAAATGCCATCATTATTATTATTATTACAACATCACTAAAATCTGCTCTTTTCTCTCCAAGCTGCTACCACATTAATCCAATCACTTGTCCTATCCTGCCTTGATTACTATAACAGCCTCCTTTCTGACCTCCCAGCTTACTGTCTTGCCCTACTCCAGTCTATACTTCGCTTTGCTGCCTGGATCCTTTTTCTACCAAAGTATTCAGGCCACATTTCCCCTCTCCTCAAGAATCTCCAGTGGTTGCCCAACCAACCACCTCTGCATCAGACAGAAACTCCTCACCATTGCCTTTAAAACCCTCAATCACCTTGCCCCTTCTTACCTCACCTTGCTACTCTCCTACTACAACCTCCTATTCTATCTCTCGCCCACATCTTGCCTCAGACCTGGAATGCCCTACCTCCTCATATCTGACAGACAATGACTCTCCCACCTTCAAAGCCTTATTGAAGTCCCATCTCCTCCAAGAGGCCTTCCCAAAATAAGCCCTACTTTCCTCTTCTCCCATTCCCTTCTGCATCTCCCTGACTTGCTCCCTTTAATCATCCCCTCTCCCAGACCCACACCACTTTTGTACAGATATGCAATTTATTTATTTATATTAATGTGTGCCTCCTCCACTAGGTTGTAAGCTCATTGTGGGCAGGGAATGTGTCTGTTTGTGTTCTAGTATACTCTTCCAAGCACTTAGTGCAGTGCTCTGCACACAGTAAGCCCTCAATAAATACAATTTACTAACTGACCGACCCAATGAGCTGGCCATGTGATTTACTGATAAAATTGAAACCATCCAGCATCTCCCTAAAATCTCCTCCCTTCAGCTGTTCGCTGTCCAATGGCTTCTTCCCACAGTTTTCAGGCATTTCCATGTTTTCCCTCTCCTAAATATCGCTCCCTGGACCACAGAGCATCATCTGACACCCCATTTCCCTTGTATCATGCCTCTCCAAACTCCCCCAGCAAGTTGTCTTGTCAAGTTGTCAAGTTGGAGACGCAGCATGGCTTAGTGAAAAGAGCACAGGCTTGGAGTCAGAGGACATGAGTTCTAATTCCAGCTCCACCACTTGTCTGCTGTGTGACCTCGGGCAAGTCACTTAACTTCTCTGAGCCTCTGTGACCTCATCTGTAAAATGGGGATTAAGATTGTGAGCCCCACATGGGAAAACCTGATTACGTTGTATCTAACCCAGTGCTAAGAACAGTGCTTGGCACATAGTAAGAGCTTAACAAATACCGTAATTATCATTAATTATTATTATTGTCTACACTCACTTTATCTGCTTCCTCTCCTCCAACTCTCTTATGGCTCTCTGCTATTTGGCTTCTGCTCCCTTCAATCCACAAGAACTGTCCTCTCAAAAAGTCACCAAGGATCTCCTTCTTGCAAAATTCAAACTCCATCTTAATCCTCCACAACCTCTCAGCTGCCTTCGATGCTGTGGACCACCACATTTTGTTTCCAACTTCCCTGACACCCCCCTCTCCTGGTTCTCCTCCTAGAGAAGCAGCATGGCTCAGTGGAAAGAGCACGGGCTTTGGAGTCAGAGGTCATGGATTCGAATCCCGGCTCCACCACAAGTCTGCTGTGTGACCTTGAGCAAGTCACTTCACTTCTCTGAGCCTCAGTTACCTCATCTGTAGAAAAAATGGGGATTAAGACTGTGAGCCCCACGTGGGACAACTTGATCACACTGTAGCCACCCCAGCGTTTAGAACAGTGCTTTGCACATAGTAAGCACTTAACAAATGCCATCATTATTATTATTATTATTATCTCTCCTGCACAGTCTTAGACTCTTTCATGGGCTTCTCTTTTGTCTCCCACCCCCTAACTGTGGGGGTCCCTCAAGATTCAGTTCTGGGTCCCCTTCTATTCTCCATCTCCACCCACTCCCTTGGTAAACTCATTCATTCCCATGGTTTCAACTACCATCTCTTTGCAGATGATTCCCAAATCTCCTTCTCCAGCCTTGATCTCTCTCTTCTCTGCAGTCTCATATTTCCATATGCTTTCAAGGTCATCTCCACAGGGTTTCCCGCCGACACCTCAAACTGAACATTTCCAAAGCTGAACTCCACATCTTCCCATCCAAACCCCATCCTACTTCCTAAATTCCTATCACTATAGAGTCAGCGTGGCTTAGTTGACAGAATACTGGCTTGGGAGTCAGAGAACATGGGTTCTAATTATGGCTCCACCACGTGTCTGCTGTGTGAACTTTGGCAAGCCACTTCACTTCACTGTGCCTCAGTTACCTTACCTGTAAAATGGGGATTAAGAATGTGAGCCTTGCGTGGGACAACCTGATTACCTTGAATCTACCCCAGGGCTTAGAACAGTACTTGGCATATAGTAAGCACTTAACAAATACCATAATTATTATTATACCACAGCATTATCATCCCTATCTCTCATGCTCATAACAATCAATCAGTGGTATTTATGGAGCACTTACTATGTGCAGAGAACTGTGCTAAGCACTTGGGCTTAGAACAGTGCTTGGCACATAGTAAGCACTTAACAAATACTATCATTAGTTTTATTGGGAGAGCACAATATAACAGAATTAGCAGATACACTCCCTGCCTATAATGAGCTAACACTCTAGAAGGGGAAGCAGACATGAATATGAATAAATAATTCAGGATACATAATTTAAAGATATGTATGTATGTGCTGTGGGGTTGGGTTGGGGCAAATATCAAATCTCCAAAGGTAGTGCGTAGGTGACGCAGAAGGGAGAGCAGGTTGGGGAAAAAAGAGTTTAATCAGGGAAAGCCTCTTGGAGGAGACATGAGTTTAATAATGCTTTAAAGGTGGAGAGAGTGGTGGTCCGGTATATATGGAGAAGGAGGGAGTTCTGAGCTAGGGGGAGACATGGGGAAGGCGTTGGCAGTGAGATAGACAAGATAAGGGGACATGAGTAGGTTTTAAAGAACAAATCAATCAATCAATCAATCGTATTTATTGAGTGCTTACTGTATGCAGAGCACTGTACTAAGCGCTTGGGAAGTACAAGTTGGCAACATATAGAGACAGTCCCTACCCAACAGTGGGCTCACAGTCTAAAAGGGGGAGACAGAGAACAAAACTAAACATACTAACAAAATAAAATAAATAGAATAGATATGTACAAGTAAAATAAATAAATAAATAAATAGAGTAATAAATATGTACAAACATATATACATATATACAGGTTCTGTGGGGAAGGGAAGGAGGTAAGATGGGGGATGGAGAGGGGAACGAGAGTCTCGTCCCATGGTCGAGGAGGAGGAGGAGGAAGGAAGGGGCTCAGTCTGGGAAGGCCTCCTGGAGGAGGTGAGCTCTCAGTAGGGCCTTGAAGGGAGGAAGAGAGCTAGCTTGGCGGATGGGCAGAGGGAGGGCATTCCAGGCCTGGGAGATGACGTGGGCTGGGTGTCGATGGCGGGACAGGCGAGAACGAGGCATGGTGAGGAGATTAGTGGCAGAGGAGTGGAGGGTGCGGACTGGGCTGTAGAAGGAGAGAAGGGAGGCGAGGTAGGAGGGGGCGAGGTGATGGACAGCCTTGAAGCCCAGGGTGAGGAGTTTCTGCCTGATGCGCAGATTGATTTGTAGCCACTGGAGATTTTTGAGGAAGGGAGTAACATGCCCAGAGCGTTTCTGGACATAGACAATCCGGGCAGCAGCGTGAAGCACGGATTGAAGTGGGGAGAGACAGGAGGATGGGAGATTGGAGAGGAGGCTGATACAGTAATCCAGACAGGATAGGATGAGAGCTTGAACGAGCAGGGTAGTGGTTTGGATGGAGAGGAAAGGGTGGATCTTGGCAATGTTGCGGAGCTGAGACCGGCTGGTTTTGGTGACGGCTTAGATGTGTGGGGTGAATGAGAGAGCGGAGTCGAGGATGACACCAAGGTTGCGGGCTTGTGAGACGGGAAGGATGGTAGTGCCGTCAACAGAGATGGGAAAGTCAGGGAGATGGCAGGGTTTGGGAAGGAAGACAAGGAGTTCAGTCTTGCACATGTTGAGTTTTAGGTGGCGGGCAGACATCCAGATGATGTCCTGAAGGCAGGAGGAGATGCGAGCCTGGAGAGAGGGGGAGAGAGCAGGGGCAGAGATGTAGATCTGGGTGTCATCAGTGTAGAGATGATAGTTGAAGCCGTGGGAGCGAATGAGGTCACCAAGGGAGTGAGTGTAGATCGAGATCAGAAGGGGACCAAGCACTGAATAAGCGACATGCGCAGACTTGGTTGTAGTAAGAAAGCAGGGAGGTAAGGAAGGAGGGGGCAAGCTGATTGAGTGCTTTAAAGCCATTGATGAGGAGTTTCTATATGATGCAGAGACAGATGGGCAACCCACTGGAGTTTCTTGAGGAGTGGGAAGACATAGTGTACATACTGTTGTATTGTCCTCTCTCGGGCTCTTATTATAGTGCTTTGCACACAGGAAGTGCTCAATAAATATGATTGAGTGAATGAATGAATGAACATGGACAGAACATATTTTTGGGAAAATGATCCATACAGGATAATGAAGTATGGACTTGAGTGGGGAATTCCTTGACTCATCTCTCTCATTCAACCCACATATTCAATCTGTCACCAAATCCTGTGAGTTCTACTTCCACATTCATTCATTCATTCAATCATATTTATTGAGCATTAACTGGTGTGCAGAGCACTGTACTAAGCGCTTGGAAAGTACAATTCAGCAACAAATAGAGACAATCCCTACCCAACAATGGGCTCACAGTCTAGAAGGGGGGAGAAAGACATCAAAACAAGTAATCAGGCACATTCACATAAACACTTACATTAATCAATCAATCATATTTATTGATTGATAACATTATCATCGATAAAATCTCTAGGATCTGCCCCTTCCTGTCTGTTTAAAATGGCCACTGCATGGTTTCATTCTTTTATCTGCTGTCTTTCCTCCCACCACTGAGGGTCCCTATTCCCATCATGCTCCATATACATTGAGCTGCGGATATAAGCTTAAGTGACTTGTACAAGGTCACACAGCAGACACATGTGACCTTGGGCAAGTCACTTAACTTCCCTGAGTCTCAGTTACCTCATTGGTAAAATAGGGATTAAGAATGAGCCCCATGAGGGACAGGGACTTTGACCAAACTGATTAACTTTTCATTCATTCAATCGTATTTATTGAGCACTTACTGTGTGCAGAGCACTGTACTAAGCGCTTGGGAAGTACAAGTTGGCAACATATAGAGATGGTACCTACCCAACAACGGGCTCACAGAACAGTCCTCAAAATTCTCCAGTAGCTACCAGTCAACCTACGCATCAAGCAAAAACTGCTCACACTCGGCTTCAAGGCTGTCCATCAACTCACCCCCTCCTACCTCACCTCCCTTCTCTCCTTCTCCAGCCCAGCCCGCACCCTCTGCTCCTCTGCCACTAACCTCCTCACTGTACCTTGTTCTCTCCTGTCCCGCCGTTGACCCCCAGCCCATGTCCTCCCCCTGGCCTGGAATGCCTGCCCTCCACACGTCCGCCAAGCTAGCTATCTTCCTCCCTTCAAAGTCCTACTGAGAGCTCACCTCCTCCAGGAGGCCTTCCTAGCCTGAGCCCCCTTTTTCCTCTCCTCCTCCCCATCCCTCCCATCCTACCTCCTTCCCCTCCCCACAGCACCTGTATATGTGTTTGTACAGATTTAATACTCTATTTTACTTGTACATATTTACTATTCTATTTATTTTGTTAATGATGTGCATCTAGCTTTATTTCTATTTATCCTGATGACTTGACACCTGTCCACATGTTTTGTTTTGTTGTATGTCTCCCCCTTCTAGACTATAAGCCCGTTGTTGGGTAGGGACCGTCTCTATATGTTGCCAACTTGTACTTCCCAAGCGCTTAGTACAGTGCTCTGCACACAGTAAGTGCTCAATAAATACGATTGAATGAATGAATGAATGAATGAATGAATGACTAGAACTTGTATCTACCCCAGTGCTTAGTGCAATTCCTGGATCATAGTAAGTCTATAACAAGCACAGTAATTACTATAATTATTATTATAAGCCATTCTTCTCCCCTTCCCACCAGCATGAAGCCTCCACAAGACTGTTGGCTGCTGTAGCCATCACTGTGGCCGCTGGATGTCCTGGACTCTCAGCTCAGAGGAGCCTGAAATTCTGTTCCTCTAGGAAGAGCTCCCTGCTGATTTTGTTTTTCCTTTTGTGTTTTTGTCTAGGTCATGTTTCACTGTTTTATCATTCCCCATGTGTCTGGTTCCAATCCCTTCCCCCACTTACACTTTTAGACTGGGAGTCCACAGACGACAGAGTCCAATCTGGTTGGACACAGTCTCTGTCCCACACGAGGATCGCAGTCATTCATTCATTCATTCAATCGTATTTATTGAGCACTTACTGTGTGCAGAGTACTGTACTAAGCGCTTGGGAAGTACAAGTTGGCAACATATAGAGACAGTCCCTACCCAACAGTGGGCTCACAGTCTAGAAGGGGGAGACAGAGAACAAAACAAAACATATTAACAAAATAAAATAAGTAGAATAAATATGTGCAAGTAAAATAAATAAGTAAATAGGGTAATAAATACGTACAAACATATATACATATATACAGGTGCTGTGGGGAGGGGAAGGAGGTAAGGCGGGGAGATGGGAAGGGGGAGGAGGGGGAGAGGAAGGAGGGGGCTCAGTCTGGGAAGGCCTCCTGGAGGAAGTGAGCTCTCAGTAGGGCTTTGAAGGGAGGAAGAGAGCTAGCTTGGTGGATGTGGGGAGGAAGGCATTCCAGGCCAGGGGGATGACATGGGCCAAGGGTTGATGGCAGGACAGGTGAGAAGGAGGCACGTTGAGGAGATTAGCAGCAGAGGAGTGGAGGGTGTGGGCTAGGCAGTAGAAGGAGAGAAGGGAGGTGAGCTAGGAGGGAGCGAGATGATGGAGAGCCTTGAGGCTGAGGGTGAGGAGTTTCTGCCTGATGCGTAGGTTGATTGGTAGCCACTGGAGATTTTTGAGAAGTGGAGTAACATGCCCAGCGCGTTTCTGGACAAAGACAATCCGGGCAGCAGAATGAAGTATGGATTGAAGTGGGGAGAGACACGAGGATGGGAGATCAGAGAGATGGCTGATGCAGTAGTCCAGATGGCATAGGATGAGAGCTTGAACGAGCAGGGTAGCGGTTTGGATGGAGAGGAAAGGGCGGATCATGGCAATGTTGCGGAGGTGAGACCGGCAGGTTTTGGTGACAGATTGGATGTGAGGGGTGAATGAGAGAGCGGAGTCGAGTATGACACCAAGGTTGCGGGCTTGTGAGACGGGAAGGAGGGGAGTGCCATCAACAGTGATAGGAAAGTCAGGGAGAGGGCAGGGTTTGGGAGGGAAGACAAGGAGTTCAGTCTTGGACATGTTGAGTTTTAGGTGGCGGGCAGACATCCAGATGGAGATGTCCGGAAGGCAGGAGGAGATGCGAGCCTGGAGGGAGGGAGAGAGAGCAGGGGCAGAGATGTAGATTTGGGTGTCATCAGTGTAGAGATGATAGTTGAAGCCGTGGGAGTGAATGAGGTCACCAAGGGAGTGAGTGTAAATCGAGAACAGAAGGGGACCAAGAACTGAACCTTGAGGAACCCCTACAGTAAGGGGATGGGAAGGGGAGGAGGAGCCTGCAAAAGAGACTGAGAATGAACGACCAGAGAGATGAGGAGAACCAGGAGAGGACAGAGTCTGTGAAGCCAAGGTCAGATAGCGTGTTGAGGAGAAGGGGGTGATCCACAGTGTCGAAGGCAGTTGAGAGGTCGAGGAGGATTAGGATAGAGTATGAGCCATTGGATTTGGCAAGCAGGAGGTCATTGGTGACCTTTGAGAGGGCAGGTTCCGTGGAATGTAGGGAATGGAAGTCAGATTGGAGGGGGTCAAGGAGAGAGTTGGTGTTGAGGAATTTGAGGTAGTGTGGATAGACGACTCGTTCAAGGAGTTTGAAAAGGAATGGTAGGAGGGAGATAGGGCGATAACTAGAAGGTGAGGTGGGGTCAAGAGAGGGTTTTTTTAGGATGGGAGAGACATGGGCATGTTTGAAGGCAGAGGGGAAGGAACCAGTGGAGAGTGAGCGGTTGAAGATGGAAGTTAAGGAGGGGAGAAGGGACAGAGCGAGAGATTTCATGAGATGAGAGGGAATGGGGTCAGAAGCACAGGTGGCCGGAGTAGCACTTGAGAGGAGGGAGGACAGCTCCTCTGAGGATACTGCTGGCAAGGATCAATCAATCAATCAATCGTGTTTATTGAGTGCTTACTGTGTGCAGAGCACTGTACTAAGTGCTTGGGAAGTACAAGTTGGCAACATATAGAAACAGTCCCTACCCAACAGTGGTGAGTGGGCGAGGTGGGGTGGAGCAAGAGATTGGCAGCATCAAGGAGAGATAGAAGGTGGGCGGCAGAGGAATCACCAGGGATATCCATGTGGATGTTGAAGTCTCTGAGGATCAGAATGGGCATGGAAAAGGAGAGAAAGAAAGTGAGGAAGGGGTCAAAATCGTTAAAGAAGTTGGAGTTGTGGCCGGGGGTTGGGGGTGGTAGATGACGGCTACAAGAATCTGGAGCGGGTGGTAGAGGCAAATAATGTGGGCTTCAAAGGAAGGGAAGGAAAGGGAAGGGGGAGGAGGGATAGTGCAAAAGCAACATTGGGGGGCGAGGAGGAAACCGACACCTCCTCGTTTTCCGGTGAGTCTGGGGGAGTGGGAGAAGAAGAGGCCTGCACTGCGGAGAGCAGCAGAAGAGACCATGTCGTCCGGAGACAGCCATGTTTCAGTTAGGGCAAGGAGGAGTAGAGACCTGGAAAGGAATAGGTTCAGGATGAAAGGGAGCTTACTTATAACAGAGTGGAGGTTCCAGAGGCCACACTTGGCAGCAGCTGTCGAGGGAGGGGAGGGAGGGGAAAGGGTGCGAATTGTGGGGAGGGTTTGGATTGGGATAAATTGGCAGGGGCCTAGGCGGGGAGAGTGGGGAGAGGGGTGGCGATGGGAAAGGAGAACTGGGATGGGGTGGGGGTGGGGAGAAGGGGAGGGAGGGGGCTGGGAGGGAGGAGTTGAGGATTGGCGCTGGTACAGAGGGATCTTGGGTAGGGGGTGAGGGGGAGTGGTCGTGGTGGGGGAGAGGGAGGGAAAAATTTGGGTGGGAGAGGGGAAGGGGAAGGTGAGGAAGGGGAATGGCAGTTGGGAGCAAGGGAATTGAAAGTTCATGGTGAGGTCAGCAGGGTGAGTGACAGCACAGCGGGAGGTTAACAATTGAGATGCAGAAGTGATAAAACAGTAGCAATGATATAAATAGGCGATGGCATCACAGAGGGTAGTTAATGATTAACATGCTATGGCAATAATAAAATCGGCAGATAATGATGTCACAGAGAGCAGATACAAACTATTATGTGCTGGAGTAGGGTAGTTCTCTTAATCTGAGAACTGAGGCACAGAGAAGTGAGGTGACTTGCCCAAGGTAAAACAGCAGTCAAGTGACAGAGTCAGGATTAGAATCCAGGTCCTGACTCCCGGGTCCGTGCTTACCCTGATGATGGTGTGATTCATTGTAAAGCATAGCTGAGCCCCAGTTGGGAAGTGTTTAGTACAGTGCCTGGCACATAGTAAGTGCTTAACAAGTATCATAATTTTTATTATTATTACCACTACTACTACTAGTACTATTTCTGTTGCTTTTGTGGCTGCTGCTACTACTACTACATGCTTAGAACAGTGCTTGGCACATAGTAAGCGCTTAACAAATACTATTATTATTACTAATACTATTACTACTATTCCTAGCCAAGGATACAGAGTGCAGTGGCCAGAGCCTTCTCCCAGATCCTGAAGGGCCCCCATACCCCTAATCCCTGAATAATAATAATAATAATAATAATAATAATAATAATAATAATAATAATAATAATAGTAGTACTTCTTAAGCACTTATTATGTGACAAGCACTGTTCTAAGCACTTGGGTAGATACAAGTTCATCAGTTTGGACACAGTCCCTGTACCACATGGGGCTCAGACTCTTAATCCACAATTTACAGCTGAGGGAACTGAGGCGCAGCCAGAGAAGTGAAGTCACCTGCCAAAGATCACATAGAGGTTGTGTGTCATTATTATCATTATTATTATTATTATTATTTCCCAGCCAGACCTCTCTCCACTAAGCCATGCTGCTTCTGAATGCCCCCCACCCCTCCGTTCTCTGAAGAGCTCTCACACCCCGAGCCCCTGAATGCCCCCACACTCTCAACAGCCTGAATGGCCCCCTCACCCCTAACCCCCAGCTCCTGACTGCATTTTTGGCCACAAGATGAACAGAGGAAAACCGGTTCGGTAAAAACCAACACCTGCCTCTGCCCAACATAAAACATAAGCAGCTGTCCAACGAGCAGGATGTTTGAGGGAAAAAAAAACAGGGAGGGCTGGGAGGAGGACCAGAGGATATGTATCCGCGATCCATTAAAAGGCGTTTATTTTCACATAGTGTATATTTTATTAGAGTTGGACAGACAGGATATAAGTACTGTAAGCCTTGCAGAGGAAAAACATTGCTGACATTCCAGCTGAGAAATGATGGCTCCTCCAGACGCTCATTTCCCTTTACAGGGAGGCAAGGGGGAACACTACCCATGTCCTCTCTCTCAGCTGCCCAAAGGAACTACCGTCTCACAAAACTGCCTGGGCCCTCTCCCTCAGGTGGCCAGAGCTGCTACACTCTCACAAAGCTGTCCAGACCCTCTACCTGAGCTAGTCAGAGGAGTTACAGTCTCATAAAGCTACCCAGACCCTCTCCTTAGTTGGTCAAAAGTGCTATAGTCTCCCCTCCCCACAGCACTTGTGTATATTTGTACATATTTATTACTCTATTTTATTAATGCTGTGTTTATAGCTATAATTCTATTCTTCTGTTGGTATTGACACCTGTCTACTTGGTTTTATTTTTGTCTGTCTCCCCCTTCTAGACTGTGAGCCCGTTGTCGGGTAGGGACTGTCTCTATGTTACTGATTTGTACTTCCCAAGTGCTTAGTACAGTGCTCTACACACAGTAAGCTCTCAATAAATAAGACTGAATGAATGAATGAACAAAGCTGCCTGGGACCTCTCCCTGAGCTGGCCTTCTGACTGAGTTTCAGTCTCACAGATAATAATAATAATGATGGTATTTGTTAAGCGTTCACTATGTGCCAACACTATTCTAAGCACTGGGGTAGATACAAGGTAATCAGTTTGTCCCACATGGGGCTCGTGGTCTTAATGTCTTAATCCCCATTTTACAGATGAAGTAACTGAGGCACAGAGAATTGAAGTGGCTTGCCCGAGGTCACCCAGAAGATGAGCGGTGGAGCTGGGATTACAACCCACGACCTCTGACTCCCAAGTCTGTGCTCTTTCCGCTAAGCCACGCACAGAGCTTCCTTAACCCTCTTCCTGAGCTAGTCTGAAGAGCTACAATCTGACTTTCACTCATTCATTCATTCAATCTATTTATTTAGCGCTTAGTGTGCACAGAGCACTGTACTAAGTACTTGGAAAGTACAATTCGGCAACAGAGACAATTCCTACCCAGCAAAAGGCTCACAGTCTAGAAGGGGGGAGACAGACAACAAAACAAAACAAGTAGACAGGCATCAATAGCATCAAAATAGATAAATAGAATTACAGATATATAGACATCATTAATCAATCAATCGTATTTATTGAGCGCTTACTGTGTGCAGAGCACTGTACTAAGTACTTGGGAAGTACAAGTTGGCAACATATAGAGATGGTCCCTACCCAACAGTGGGCTCACAGTCTAGAAGACTCTATTAATAAAATAGAGTAATAAATATGCATAAATATACACAAGTGCTGTGGGGTGGGGAAGGAGGTAGAGAAGAGGGAGGGACTCGGGGTGATGGTGAGGGGAGGAGGAGCAGAAGAAAAGGGGGCTTCAGTCTGGGAAGGCCTCCTGGAGGAGGTGAGCTCTCCGTAGGGCTTTGAAGGGGGGAAAAGAGCAAGTTTGGCGGATGTGAGGAGGGAGGGCATTGCAGGCCAGAGATAGGACGTGGGCCAGTGGTCGACGGATCTGGCCGGGTCTCCTCCCTGAGCTAGCCAGAGGTTCTATAGTCTCACCAATCCTTTCCATCTGGCAGAGCATTCTCTTTAGAGACCAGGATTGGTCAGCTAGTCAACCTCTGCCACGTGATCAGATAGCTCACTTGGTCTTTATTTCTTTTTTTTTCTTTTTTTTAGTGGTGTTTGTTAAGCATTTACTACAGGTCCAATGCAGTGCTCTGCACACAGTAAGCACTCAATAAATACGATTGAATGAATGAATGTTCTAAGCGGCTTGGTAGGTGCGAGCGAATTAGGTTGGATACAGTCCCTGTCCCACATGGGGCTCACAGTCTAGGTAGGAGTGAGAACAGGTATCCCCATTTTTAAGTTGAAGAAACTGAGGCACAGAGAAGGGAATTGAATTGCCCAAGGTCACACGGCAGACAGATGGCAGAACCGGGATGAGAACCCAGGTTCTTCTGACTTCCAGGCCCGGGCTCTAACCATTAGGCAATGCTGCTTCTCACCGTTCTCGGTGTGACTTCTACATTTTGACAGGGATCAATGAGGAAGGACTGGAACTGGCTGCTTAGGAGAAGCAGCATGGCCTAGGAGAAGGAGCCTGGGCCTGAGAGTAATCCCAGCTCTGCCGCTTGTCTACTGTGTGACCTTGGGCAAGTCACTTCACTTCTCTGGGCCTCAGTTCCCTCCTCTGTAAAATGGGGATTAACACTGTGATCCTCATGTGTGACATGGGCTATACCCAACCTGATTAACTTGTGTCTACCCCAGCACTTAGTAGGCTTTCAAAATACCATTTTAAAAAAGGATCTTACTCTCTACCAGGGAAGACAGATATTAAAGAAGCAGCATAGTGTAATGGATAGAACACAGGCCTGGGTGTCAGAAGGTTACGGGGATGCCCCTCGTCCACTGTGGGAGCTTGGGCAAATCACTTCATTTCTCTGTGCCTCAGTTACCTCATCTGTAAAACAGGGATCGAGATTATGAGCCCTACATGGGATAGGGATTGTGTCCAATATGATTTACTTGTATCCACCCCAGTACTTAGTATAGATCCTGTCACATAGTAAATATTATTATTATTATCATTATTATTACCTTCTCATGGTCACACCTGGAGAGTTCCCAGTGCTCTACCAGTCTCAACTACAGGAGGGAGAGTCAAACAGAGGCCTGCCCATTCCATTCCTAGCTTGGGCAGTGGCTAGCGAGTAGAAGGCAATCTGCTACAAGTCAAAACTCCCCTGTGCTGGGCAGCAACGGCATGGGAGAGAGTCAAGGATGGAGACTCAAGTTGACTGCGTGGAAGGAGGTCATGGTAAACCACTTCCATAATTTTTACCAAGAAAACTCTCTGGATCCACTATCGGAACAATTGCAGATGGAGGTGGGACTTTCTGGGAGAGATGTGCCCAAGGCCTCTCTATGGGTTGGAGGCGACTCAACAGCACAAGATGAGAAGTGCTTAGTACAGGACTCTGCACACAGTAACATAGTAAATATGATAATTGATTAACTGGTGACTGATGGTTGGATGACTGCCTCCCTGCTTCCCTGCCTGGACTTACTGCCCACATGACTGTCTGACTGACTATCAGTCAAGCAATCAATAGTATTTACCAAGTGCTTACTGTGTGCCGAGGACTGTATTAAGTGCTTGGGATAGTACATCACAATGGAATTGGTAGATATGTAGCTTACCCAGAGTGAGCTTACACAGTCTATAGATACAGTCTGTCGATTGACTCTGCTGACAGGATGATTGCCTGTTGACTGGATGTTGGACTGACTTACTGATTGAAACTGGCTTACTGATTGACAGCTGGCTGATTGATGGCTGGCTGACTGAAGGCTGGCTGGCTGACAGCTCTCTGTCTTCCTGACTGACTGATTGACTGACTGACTGAGACTGGCAGATAATGGCTTTCTGAGAAAGACAGACTGATTGACAGATGGCTGTCTAAAGGCTAGCTGACTGACAGCTGACTAACTGATGGCTCTCTGACTGACCGACTGATGGCTGGCTGACAGCTGGCTGACCGAGGGCTGGTGACTGACAGTTCTCTGACTGACTGGCTCATGGCTGGCTGATTGACGGCTGGCTGTCCAAAGGCTGGCTGACGGCTGGTTGACTTACAGCTCTCTGACTGACTGACTGACTGATGGCTGGCTGGCTGATGGCTGGCTGACTGACAGCTTGCTGACTGACAATTAGATGATTGACAACTGGCTGACTGAGGTCTCGCCAACTGACGGCTGGATGACTGACAACCGGCTGGACGATGGTCTGCTGGCTGACTGACAACCGGTTGACTGACGTCTGTCTGGAATCCCAGGATCTCAATCCTCTCTGGCCTCTGGAATTCTGGGATTAGATCCATCCCTGTGCCAGCTTCTCTCATCCCATGCCCTGCCAGTCCCCCCTTTGCCCATGCCTGGACAACATCACCTCACCCAAACTTATAATTAGGTGAAAGAAAGAATGCAGAAGTTAATTTCCTGCCAGGTGTCTTCTAAATCTTCTAGCCATTTGATTCAGGGCCCAGAGTCACGTGCCCTCTGAGCCAAATCTGCAGTGTTTACCCTACAGTCTTTGAAAACAAAAGTCTCCTGTATTCCGCCCAGCCCAAGGTGGGGAGAAACTGGCCAATCTTCCCGAGTGACAGAGCAGGAGCCAGAAAAACAGAGTTATTGGGTGACCTGGGACGCCTCAACGTTCACTATTTTTTTTTCTCCTTTCCCAGCCCAGCCTGATCACGAGGCCCCGCTTTCTTCTTCCCAAGCGCCAAGGATTCAGGCAGCTCAGTCATATAGCCCCAGGGCTCGAGCCCAGAAACAAGCCATCGATAATAATAACGATAACAACAATAAAAATAATAATAATGATAATAGTACTTGCTCAATGCTTACTATGTGCCAGGCACTGTATTTAAGCACTGGAGTAGATACAAGATAATCAGGTTGAACACAGTCCCTGTCATTCATTCATTCATTTAATCATATTTATTGAGCACTTACTGTATGCAGGGCACTGCACTAAGCACTTAGGAGAGTCCAATACAACAATAAACAGACACATTCCCAGCCCACAATGAGTTTACAGTCTGGATGGGGGGAGGCAGACATTAATATAAGTAAATAAATTACAGATATGTACAGAAGAGCTATGGGGCTGGGAGGTGGGTAAGAAAAAAGGGAGCAAGTCATGGTGATGCAGAAGGGAGTGGGAGAAGAGGAAAGGGGGCTCTGCCAGGGAAGGCCTCTTGGAGGAGAGGGGTCTTCAATAAGGCTTTGATGGTGGGAAGAGTCACTGCCTGTCGCATTTGAGGAGGGAGGGCATTCTAGGCCAGAGGCTTAGTACAGAGCTCTGCACACTGAAAGTGCTCAGTAGATACCATTGATTGATTGATAGTAGTAGTTGGGGTAGTGGTAATGATAAGAGGTAATAGCCAGACACTAAATTAGGGCTGAGAAAGAGAGTTTAAAGAACAATCAATCAGCCAATCCTTCAATGGCTTCCTTCCTTCCTTCCTTCCTTCCTTCCTTCCTTCCTTCCTTCCTTCCTTCCTTCCTTCCTTCCTTCCTTCCTTCCTCCCTCCCTCCCTCCCTTCCTCCCTCCCTCCCTCCCTCCCTTCCTCCCTTCCTCCCTTCCTCCCTTCCTTCCTCCCTCCCTCCCTTCCTCCCTCCCTTCCTCCCTCCCTTCCTCCCTCCCTCCCTCCCTCCCTCCCTTCCTCCCTTCCTTCCTTCCTTCCTCCCTTCCTCCCTTCTCCCTTCCTCCCTCCCTCCCTTTCATCCTCCCTTCCCCCTTCTTCCCTTCCTCCCTTCCTCCCTCCCTCCCTCCCTCCCTCACTTCCTCCCTTCCTCCTTTCCTCCCTCCCTCCCTCCCTCCCTTCCTTCCTTCCTCTCTCTCTCTCTCTCTCTCTTTCTTTCTTTCTTTCTCTCGCTCTCTCCCTTTCTTCCTTCTTTTCTTTCTTCCTTTCTCTCTCTCTTTTTCTTTCTCTCTCTCTTTTTCTTTCTCTCTTTTTCTTTCTTTCTTTCTTTCTTTCTTTTTTTCTTTCTTTCTTTCTTTCTTTCTTTCTTTCTTTCTCTCTTTCTCTCTTTCTCTCTTTCTTTTTCTGTACTAAGCACTTGGAAAGTACAATTCAGCAATAGAGACAATCCCTGCTCACAAGGGGCTCACAGTCTAGAAGGTGGGAGACAGACAGTAAAACAAGTAAAGAGGCAACAATAGTGTCAATACTAAATAAATAGAATTATAGATATATACACATCAAAACAGGTAAACAGGCATCAATAGCATCAATATAAATAAATAGAATTATAGATATATGCACATCAAAACAGAATTATAGATATGTACATATGCACACAAGTGCTGTGGGGCAGAGGGTAGAGCAAAGGGAGCAAGTTGGGGAGATGGGGTGGGGGGGAGCTGAGAAAAAGGGGGGCTTAGTCTGGGAAGGCTTCTTGGAGGTTTTGAGCCTTCAGAAGGACTTCGAAGGGGCAAAGTGTGATTTTTGGTGAATTTGAGGAGGGAGGGCTTTCCAGGCCAGAGGTAGGACGTATGCCAGGGGTCGGCAGTGGGAAAGGCAAGAATGAGGCCCAGTGAGAAGGTTAGTGACAGCAGAGGAGCGGAGTTTGCAGGCTGGGATGGAGAAGGGCAGTAGCAAGGTGAGGTAGAAGGGGCAAGGGGATGGACAGCTTTAAAGCCAATTGTGAGGAGTTTTTGCTGGATCCGGAGGTTGATAGGCAGCCACTGGAGATTTTTGAGGAGGGGAGTGACATGCTCCCTCAAATATTTGTTGAGTACTTACTGTGTGCAGAGCACTGTACTAAGGGCTCGGGAGAGAACAATGCAATAGAGTTGATAGATACATTCCCTGCCCTTTTACAATCTAGCTGGGGAGATGGATGTTGAAATAAATTATGGATAGAATAAGCAACAGAGTATACAAATACACTGTGGCCAGGGAATGTGTCTGTTTCATTGCTATATTATACTCTCCCAGACTCATAGTACTCATTCATTCATTCATTCATTCATTCATTCAATCGTATTTATTCAGCACTTACTGTGTGCAGAGCACTAAACTAAGCACTTGGAAAGTACAATACAGCAATAAAGAGAAACATTCCCTGCCCACAACAGGCTCACAGTCTAGACAGGGGGAGATAGACATCAATATTAGCAAACAGGCGTCAGTAAAAATAAATACAATTACAGATATATACAGACATACATAAGTGATGTGGGGCTGGGAGAGGGGGAAGAGCAAAGGAAGCAAGTCAGGGTGAAGCGGAAGGGAGGGGGAGCTGAGGAAAAGCAGGGCTTAGTCTGGAAAGGCCTCTTGGAGGAGGTGTGCCTTCAGTAGGGCTTTGAAGGGGGGAAGAGTGATTGTCTGGTGAATTTGAGGAGGGAAGGCTCTGCCCGCAGCAAGCGCTCAGTAATACCATCAATTGATCAATACGTGCGCAAGTGCTGTGGGGCTGGGCCTGGGGTGAATATCAAGTGCGTAAGGGTACAGACTCCAGTGAATATCTGTCACCCGATCCTGTTGGTCCCCCCTTCATTCACATCGCTAAAATCCTCCCTTTCCTCTCCATCCAAACTGCAACCACATTAATCCAATCACTCATCCTATCCTGCCTAGATTACTGCATCAGCCACCTTGCTGACCTTCCAGCTTCCTGCCTCTCCCCACTCCAGTCCATACTTCACTCAGCTGCCCGGATCATCTTTCCACAAAAAAGTTCCGGACATGTCACCCTCCCTTCTGATAAATTTCCAGTGGTTGCCCATCCACCTCCGCATCCAACAAAAACTCCTCACCATTGACTTTGCCTCCCCAACTCTATACTGTAAACTCATTCATTCATTCAGTTGTATTTACTGAGCGCTTACTGTATGCAGAGTACTGTACTAAACGCTTGGGAAGTACAGATCAGAAACATATAGAGACAATCCCTACCGAACAACGGGCTCACAATCTAGAAGGGGCAGACAGAAAACAACACAAAACAAGCAGACAGGTGTCACTACCATCAGAATAAATAGAATTATAGCTATGTACACATCATTAATAAAATAAATAGAGTAATAAATATGTACAAATATTTACAAGTGCTGTGGGGAGGGGAAGAGGGTAGGGCAGATGGAAGGAGGGCGCGATGGAGAGGGGAGGAGGAGGAGAGGAAAAAGAGGACTCAGCCTGGGAAGACTTCCTGGAGGAGGTGAGCTCTCAGTAGGGCTTTGAAGGGAGGAAGAGCGCTAGTTTGGCGGATGTGTGGAGGGAGGGCATTCCAGGTCAGAAGTAGGACGTGGGCAGGGGGTCGATAGTGGGACAGGCAAGAATGAGGCCCAGAGAGGAGGTTAGTGGTGGCAGAGGAGTGGAGGGTGTGGGCTGGGAGGGAGAATGAGAGAAGTGAAGTGACGTAGGAGGGGGTGAGGGGATGGAGAGCCTTGAAGCCGAGAGTGGGGAGTTTTTGCCTGATTCGAAAGTTGATAGGCAACCACTGGAGATTTTTGCGGAGGGGAGTGACATGCCTGGGGCGTTTCTGTAGAAAGATACAAACTCATTGTATCAGAACTTATTGAGTTCTATACAAAATCACTGTGGCAAACTCCTTTAGCATTATTGCTCTGCACACAGTGAGCACTCAATAAATACGATTGATGATGTCGGCAGGGTATGTATCTGTTTATGGTTGTATTGTAACTCTCCTAGGTGTTTAGTGCAGTGCTCTGCACACAGTAAGCGCTCAATAAATAAAATTGAATGAATGAATAGGCAATATAGAAAGCATCTACCTGAGTGCTTAGTACAGTGCCTTGCACATAGTAAGTGCTTAACAATTACCATAATTATTATTAGAGTGGAGCCGGAGGAAGCCCCGGGGGTCATCCCGGGGAGGTGGCGGGGGTTCCTAGCAGGTCAGAGGAGAGTTCAAGACCAGAGAGGGAGATTTCAAGGTAATGTTGAGGTATCTGATGATCTCCAGAGGACACATCCAAGGGTGTCATTCCTTCAATCAGATTTATTGAGTGCTTACTGTGTGCAAAGCACAATACTAAGTGCTTTGTTTCATTCCATTGTATTTGATGTCATAAGGAGACAATAAATTTACAGTAATGATAAATGTGGCTTTTTAAAATCACTAACTGAATGTAAGCTGGAAAAGCAACGTAACCTAATGGAAAGAGCCAGAACCTGGAAATGAAAGGCTCTGGTTCTCATACTGACTCCATCACTGTTTTTTTATATGTGTGGTATTTTTTAAGCAGTTATTATGTTTCAGGCACTGCTCTAAGAGCTGGGGTAGATATGAGATAATCAGGTTGGACACAGTCTCTGTCCCAGATGGGGCTCACAGTTGTAATCCCCATTTTACAGATGGGGGAACTGAGGCCCGGGGAAGTGAAATGACTTCCCCAAGGTCACACATCAGAAAAGTGGCAGAGCAGGAATTGGAACCCAGGTCCTCTGACTCCCAGGACTGTGTTCTTTCCACTAGGACATGTTGCTTCTACTAATTTTAATAATAATAATAATAATGGCATTTGTTAAGCGCTTACTGTGTGCAAAGCACTGCTCTAAGCGCTGGGGGGATACAAGGTGATCAGGTTGTCCCATGTGGGGCTCACAGTCATCATCCCCATTTTACAGATGAGGGAACTGAGGCTCCAAGAAGTTAAGTGACTTGCCCAAGGTCACACAGCAGACACGTTGGCGGAGCCGGCATTCAAACCCATGACCCCTGACTCCAAAGCCCAGGCTCTTTCCACTGAGCCATGCTGCTTCTACTAGGCCACTGTCTAACCCTGGGCAAGTCACTTGACTTCTCTGGGCCTCAATTTCCTCATCTGTAAAATGAGGAAAATCCTTTAGCATTATTGTTTTTATTATTATTATCATTAGTATTATCATTGCTATGTGCTTGGCACTTAGTAATAGAAGGAGCACGGCCTAGTGGCAAGAACATGGGCTTGAGAGTCAGAAGATGTGGGTTCTAATCCTGACTCCGCTAGAAGAGAGCTAGTTTGGTGGATGTGTGGAGTCTAATCCTGACTCCGCTAGACGAGGGGGATGGGGAGGAGGACGCCTCAGGGACCCGCTTTTCAGCTCTCACTTTCCATGCTAGAGAAGCAGCGTGGCTCAGTGGAAAGAGCATGGGTTTTGGAGTCAGAGGTCATAGGTTCAAATCCCGGCTCTGCCAATTGTCAGCTGTGTGACTTTGGGCATGTCACTTAACTTCTCTGGGCCTCAGTTACTTCATCTGTAAAATGGAGATTAAGACGGTGAGCCCCCTGTGGGACAACCTGATCACCTTATAACCTCCCCAGCGCTTAGAACAGTGCTTTGCACATAGTAAGTGCTTAATAAATGCCATCATTATTATTATTGTCAGCTGTGTGGCCTTGGGCAAGTCACTTCATTTCTCTGGGCCTCAGTTACCTCATCTGTAAAGTGGGGATGAAGACTGCGAGCCCCGCATGGAACGGGGACTGTGTCCAACCCGATTACCTTGTATCTACCCCAGCACTTAGTACAGTGCCTGGCACGTAGTAATCACTCAACAAACACCGCATTCATTATTCTTCTTATTCTTCTCATTATTAGACAAGAAGCGGAGCTGAGATTAGAACGCAGATCCTCTGAGTCCCGGGCTTGGGCTCTGCCCGCTAAGCCACACCGCTTCTTCAGATGGCTGCCTTGTAAAGACTTCATTTCTCTCGACTCCGTGAGCTATTTCTGTCCCAAGCCCGGACTGGAGCTGGGCCAGGCTGCTTCTGGGCACTGGAGGGAAGGAAGCAGAGAGTTCGGTCAACATAGTCAACCTCTACCGGCCCTGAGCCAGAGGAGAGGATAGAACAGAGAAAGGCAGGCAGCCAGAGATGTGGAGGGGGTATCTCTCCAGCCAGGCAGTCAGTCGGTCAGTCAGTCAATTGTATTTACTGAGCGTATACTGTGTGCACAGCACTGTACTAAGTGCTTGGGAGAGGACCATAGAACACTCTGACAGGCACATTCATTCATTCATTCATTCATATGATCGTATTTATTGAGTGCTTACCGTGTGCAGAGCACTGTACTAAGCACTTGGGAAGTACAAATCGGCAGCATTCCCTGCTCACAGTGAGCTTACAGTCTAGAGAGGGAGACAGATCCCGTTGCTGGGTAGGGACCGTCTCTATATGTTGCCGACTTGTACTTTCCAAGTGCTTAGTCCAGAGCTCTGCACACAGTAAGCGCTCAGTAAATACGATTGAAGGAATAGGAATCGATAAAATTACAGATATGGACTTCAGTGGTGTGGGGCTGGGAAGGGGGATGAAAAAAGGAAGTAAGTCAAAGCAGTGAAGAAGGGAGTGGGAGAAGAGGAAATGAGAGCTTAGTCAGGGAAGGCCTCTTGGAGGAGATGTGTTTCCATTAAGGCTTTGAAGAGGGCAAGAGTCACTGTCAGATGTGAAGAGGGAGGGCTCTAAACCCTGCTCTGCCACTTGTCTTTTGTATGACCTTGGGCAAGTCACTTCACCTCTCTGTGACTAGGTTCTCTCATGTGCAAAATGGGGATCCAATGCCTGTTCTCCCTCCTACTTAGAATGTGAGCCCCATATGGGACCTGATGATTTTATTACTATTCTAGTATTTAGTACAGTTATTTTTGATGGCATTTGTTAAGCACTTACTCTGTGCCACGCAGTGTACTACAAGCTAGTAAGGTTGTGCACAATCCATGTCCCACATGAGACTCACGGTCTTCATTCCCATTTTACAGATAAGAAAACTGAGGCCGAGAGAAGTGAAGCCACTTGTCCAGGGTCACACAGCAGAGAAGTGACAGAGCGGGGATTAGAACCCACGTCCTCCTGCTTCCAGGACTCAGGGTCTATCCACAAGGCTACACAGTTCTAATTGGTCAATCTGGCTTCACGCCATCATCGAAGAAGTTTGAATCTGCCTGTTTCTAATCTGTTTATACTCAGTGCAACAAAGACTTTTCTGCTCACTGCTATCCAATATCACCAGCCTGATTCATTAAGCCTTTCGGATGTCATTGTTTTGTTTTCATGTCTCCTTTTCTCCTCTCGGCCTTATCTTTTCCTCTCTCCTTCTGTCTCCCACCTTCCCCTCCTCTCTCCTTCCTCATCACTTCTTGGAATTGAACGGACAATGCGGCCTTCTAGTAGGGAGGGGAGGGAAAGGGAGGAGGGAGAGGAAGGAAGAGGGGAAAGGACAAGGAGGGGGGGAATGGAGAGGGAAAGAGGGTGTTGTACTCCTCCAAGCGATTACTACAGTGCTTGGCACACAGTAAGTGTTCATTAATAAATAGTTTATTATTATTTTGTGTTTGTTTTTGCACTGTACTCTCCCAAGGGCTTACTACAGTGTGGTGCAGTGGAAAGAGCGCGGGCTTGGGAGTCAGAGGTCATGGGTTTGAATCCCGGCTCTTCCACTTGTCTGCTGTGTGACCTTGGGCAAGCCACTTAACTTCTCTGTGCCTCAGTTACCTCATCTGTAAAATGGGGATTAAGATTGTGAGCCCCAAGTGGGACAACCTGATCACCTTGTATCCTCCCCAGTGCTTAGAACAGTGCTTTGCACATAGTAAATGCTTAATAAATACCACCGTTATTATTATTATTACAGTGCTCTGCACACAGTAAGTGCTCAATAAATATGAATGAATGAATGAACCTCTGATTGATTGATTCCTTGTCTGCTGAGTGACCTTGGAGAAGTCATTTCACTTCTTTTAGGGGAACAGCATGGAGAAGCAAAGGGAACAGGCTGGGGGATTCAGAGGATTTCAGTTCTAATCCTGACTTTTCCACACGTCTGCTGTGTGACCTTGGGTAAGTCACTTCACTTCTCTGTCCCTCAGTTACCTCATCTGTCAAATGGGGATTAAGACTTTGAGCCCCACGTGGGACAGGGACTGGATCCAACCTGATTACGTTATATCTACAACAGTGCTTGGCATATAGTAAGTGCTTAACAAGTACCATTATTATTGTTATCATTCTCCGTGCCTCAGTCATCAGTAACAGGGGGATTGAGACTGTGAGTCCCACGTGGGACACGGACTGTGTCCAACCAGATTAGCTTGTATCTACCAGATTATCTTGTATCTACCCCAGTGCTTAGCGCAGTTCCTGACACATGCCACATACAGAAGCAGCGTGGCTCAGTGGAAAGAGCCCGGGGTTGGGAGTCAGAGGTCATGGGTTCAAATCCCAACTCCTCCAGTTGTCAGATGTGTGACTTTGGGCAAGTGACTTAACTTCTCTGTGCCTCAGTGACCTCATCTGTAAAATGGGGATTAAGACTGTAAGCCCCCGGTGGGACAACCTGATCACCTTGTAACCTCCCCAGTGCTTAGAACAGTGCTTTGCATAGCATAAGCACTTAATAAACACTACAATTATTATTATTATTATGGTGGGTGCTTAAAAAATACCATAAAAAATCCTCTCATCTGAGCCACCTGTTGGGACCAGGTGCTGGGAAGTGGGAAGGGGATTGTGGCCAAGAAGATCCAGGAAAAGTACCCAGTTCAGCCAAGATCCTGGAGATCGAGGGCCAGGGCTCCCATGCCCCTAAGAACACAGACACAGACACACAACCCCGCCACAAGATCAATCAATCAAATTTAATAAGTGTTTCATAAATGCCATTATTATTATTATTATTATTGAACACAGCATTCATTCATTTATTCAATCATATTTATTGAGCACTTATTGTGTGCAGAGCACTGTAGTAAGCACTTGGGAAGTACAAGTTGGCAACATATAGAGACAGTCCCTACCCAACAGTGGGCTCAGAGTCTAGAAGGGGGAGACAGAAAACAAAACAAAACATAGTAACAAAATAAAATAAATAGAATAAATATGTACAAATAAAATAAATAAATAAATAGATAGAGTAATACATACACACATATATACATATATACAGGTGCTGTGGGGAGGGGAAGGAGGTAAGATGGGGATGGAGGGGGGAGGAGGGGGAGAGGAAGGAGGGGGCTCAGTCTGGGAAGGCCTCCTGGAGGAGGTGAGCTCTCATTATGGCCTTGAAGGGAGGAAGAGAGCTAGCTTGGCGGATGTGCGGAGGGAGGGCATTCCAGGCCCGGGGGATGACGTGGGCCGGGGGTCGATGGCGGGACAGGCGAGAGCGAGGTACAGTGAGGAGATTAGTGGTGGAGGAGCGGAGGGTGCGGGCTGGGCAGTAGAAGGAGAGAAGGGAGGTGAGGTAGGAGGGGGCGAGGGGATGGACAGCCTTGAAGCTAAGGGTGAGGAGTTTCTGCCTGATGTGTAGGTTGATTGGTAGCCACTGGAGATTTTTGAGGAGGAGAGTAACATGCCCAGAGCGTTTCTGGACAAAGATAATCCGGGCAGAAGCATGAAGTATGGATTGAAAAGGGGAGAGACAGGAGGATGGGAGATCGGAGAGGAGGCTGATACAGTAATCCATACGGGATAGGATGAGAGCTTGAACGAGCAGGGTACGGTATGGATGGAGAGGAAAGGGTGGATCTTGGCAATGTTGCGGAGCTGAGACCAGCAGGTTTTGGTGACGGCTTGGATGTGAGGGGTGAACGAGAGAGCGGAGTCGAGGATGATACCAAGGTTGCGGGCTTGTGAGACGGGAAGGATGGTAGTGCCGTCAACAGTGATGGGAAAGTCAGGGAGAAGGCAGGGTTTGGGAGGGAAGACAAGGAGTTCAGTCTTGGACATGTTGAGTTTTAGGTGGCAGGCACACATCCAGATGGAGATGTCCTGAAGACAGGAGGAGATGTGAGCCTGGAGGGAGAGAGAGCAGGGGAGCGATGTAGATTTGGGTGTCATCAGCGTAGAGATGATAGTTGAAGCTGAGGGAGCGAATGAGGTCACCAAGGGAGTGAGTGTAGTATTCATTAGTATTCATTCATTCATTCAATTGTATTTATTGAGTGCTTACTGTGTGCAGAGCACTGTATCAAGCACTTAGAAAGTAGAAGTTGGCAACAAGAGAAGCAGCGTGGCTCATTGGAAAGAGCCCGGGCTTGGGAGCCAGAGGTCGTGGGTTCTAATCCTGGCTCCGCCACTTGTCAGCTGTGTGACTTTGGGTAAGTCACTTCACTTCTCTGGACCTCAGTTTCCTCATCTGTCAAATCGGGATGAAGACTGTGAGCCCCACGTGGGAAAACCTAATCACCTTGTATACGCCTCTGCGCTTAGAACAGTGCTTGGCACATAGTAAGCACTTAACAAATGCCATCATCATTATTATTATTATATAGAGACCGTCCCTAGCCAACAACTGGCTCACAGTCTAGAAGGGGGAGGCAGACAACAAAACAAAACATGTGGACAGGTGTCAAGTTGTCCGAACAAATAGAATTAAAGCTAAATGTACATCATTAACAAAACAAATAGAATAGTAAATATGTACAAGTAAAATAAATAGTGATAAATCTGTACAAACATATATACAGGTGCTGTGTGGAGGGGAAGGAGGTAGGGTGGGGGGATGGGGAGGAGGAGAGAAAAAAGGGGGCTCAGTCTGGGAAGGCCTCTTGGAGGAGGTGAGCTCTCAGTAGGGCTTTGAAGGGTGGAGAGTGCTATACTAAGCACTTGGGAGTGAACAATACAATAGAATTGGTAGACACATTCCCTGCCCTTGTCTTATGCTGTCGAGTCATTTCCGACCCATTATGTCTCCATGGACACATCTTTCCCAGAGTGCCCCACTTTCCATCTGCTATCATTCTGGTAGTGGAGCCGTAGAATTTTCTTGTTGCTTCTTAATAAATATTTTTGTGGAAGATGTGCAAATGATGAAAAGGTCAACCTGTCAACCTGTCAAGAGTCAACTTGGGGTTGTGGACTGACATTCTTCCCACATTTCCCCACTCCTCAAGACCCTCCAGTGGTTGCCCATCCAATTCCACATCGAACAGAAACTCCTCAAACTTAAATGCCCTCAATCCCCTTGCCCCCTCCTACTTCACTTTGCTACTCTCCTGCTCCATGCAAAGCTGAACACATCTCTCCTCTAATGCCAACCTTCTCACTGTCCCCGATGTCATCTATCTCGCAGCCGGCCCCTTGCCCACAACCTCCCTCTGGCCTGGAATGCCCTCCCACTTCAAATACACCACACCACCAACCCTCCCCACCTTCAAATTGAGAAGCAGCATAGCTTAGTGGAGAGAGCATAGGGGTGGAAGTCAGAGGTTGTGGGTTCTAATCTCGGCTCTGCCACTGTGCTGTGTGAGCTTGGGCAAGTCACTTCACTTATCTGTGCCTGTTACCTCATCTGGAAAATGGGGATTAAGACTGTGAGCCCAGTGTGGGAAAACATGATTATTTTGTATCTATCCCAGCTCTTAGAACAGTGCTTGGAAGATAGTAAGTGCTTAACAAATACCAGTATTATTATTTCTATTATTATTATCTCCTCCAAAGAACCTTCCCTGACTAACTTCTCAACTTCCCTTCTACCCCCCTCGACTGTCACTTTAACACTCCTGCAATATTAATTCAGGCATTCAATTGTATTTATTAAGCACTTACTGTGTGCACAGCACAGTACTAAGTGCTTGGGAAAGTACAATACAACAATAAAGAGTGACAATCCCTGACAACAAGGCACTCACAGTCTACAGCAGGGGAGACAGACAATACAAATGAATGAAATTACAGATACATACATAAGTGCTGTGGGGCTGGGAGAGGGGGGAAGAGCAAAGGAAGAAAGTCAGGGCAACACAGAAGGAAGTGGAAGATGAGGAAAATAATTATCGTCATGATTATAGAATTTGTTGAGCACTTGAGAAGCAGCGTGGCTCAGTGGAAAGAGCATGGGCTTGGGAATCAGAGGTCATGGGTTCTAATCCTGGTTCCTCCACTTGTCAGCTGTGTGACTTTGGGCAAGTCTCTTAACTTCTCTGTGCCTCAGATACCTCATTTGTGAAATGGGGATTAAGACTGTGAGCCCCACATGGGACAACCTGATCACCTTGTATCCCCCTCAGCGCTTAGAACAGTGATTCATGCACAGTAAGCACTTAACAAATACCATCATCATTATTATTATTACTTACTATATGCACAGCACTGTTCTATGTGCTGGGGTACATACAGTCTTAATCCCCATTTAACAGATTAGGTAACTGAGGTACAGAGAAGTTAAGTGACTTGTCCAAAGTCACACAGCAGACAAGTGGAGGAGCCAAGATTTGAACAAATGACCTCTGACTCCCAAAGCCCGTGCTCTTGTCACTAGGCCATGCTGTTTGGGAAGGCCTCTTTGAGTAGATGTGCCTTCAGGCAATATGTGTCTGTTATGTTATATTGCTATAATGTACTAACCCAGGTGCTTAGTACAGTGCTCTGCACACAGTCAGTGCTCGTTAAATTCAATTGTCTGACTGACTAAGCACCCTGGTAGAGACAGGATAATCAGGTTGGACGCAGACCCTGTCCCACACGGGCCTTCTATTTTATCCCCATTTTACATGTGAGGTAACTGAGGCCCACAGAAATTGTTTCACTCTGTTACTTCTTCCTTGTCTTGTCTTGTATGCTGTCGAGTTGTCTCCTACCTATAGTGATGCCATGGGCACATCTCTCCCAGAATGCCCCACCTCCATCTGCCATCGTTCTGGTAGTGGATCCATAGAGTTTTCTTGGTCAAAATCCAGAAGTGGTTTACTATTGCCTCCTTCTTCACAGTAAACTTGACTCTTTGCTCTTGATTCTCTCCTATGCCACTGCTGCCCAACACTGGGGAGTTTTGACTTGTAGCAGATTACCTTCTATTTGCTAGCCACTGCCCAAGCTAGGAATGGTTGGATAGGCCTCTGCTTCACTCTCCCTCCCATAGTTGAGACTGGTAGAGCACTGGAAACTCTCCAGGTGTCACCATGAGAGGGGTACTTCTTCCAACTGGCAATTAATTTTAATGTTTGCCTTGCCTGCTAGGGTATGTAGCATATAGTCTTCTAGACTGTGAGCCCGTTGATGGCTAGGGTCCATCTGTGAACCTTGGCTTCACAGACTCCGTCCTCTCCTGGTTCTCCTCTTATCTCTCCGGTTGTTTATTCTCAGTCTCTTTTGCAGGCTCCTCCTCTCCCTCCCATCCCCTTACTGAGGGGGTTCCTCAAGGTTCAGTTCTTGGTCCCCTTCTGTTCTCGATCTACACTCACTCCCTTGGTGACCTCATTCGCTCCCATAGCTACGCTGATGACACCCAAATCTACATCTCTGCCCCTGCTCTCTCCCCCTCCCTCCAGGCTCACATCTCCTCCTGCCTTCAGGACATCTCCATCTGGATGTCTGCCCGCCACCTAAAACTCAACATGTCCAAGACTGAACTCCTTAAACCTTGCCCTCTCCCTGACTTTCCCATCACTGTTGATAGCACTACCATCCTTCCCGTCTCACAAGCCCACAACCTAGGTGTCATCCTTGACTCTGCTCTCTCGTTCACCCCTCACATCCAAGCCGTCACCAAAACCTGCCAGTCTCAGCTCCGCAACATCGCCAAAATCTGCCCTTTTCTTTCCATCCAAACAGCTACCCTGCTCGTTCAAGCTCTCATCCTATCCCGTCTGGACTACTGTATCAGCCTCCTCTCCGATCTCCCATCCTCTTGTCTCTCCCCACTTCAATCCATACTTCACGCCGCTGCCCAGATTGTCTTTGTCCAGAAACACTCTGGGCATGTTACTCCTCTCCTCAAAAATCTCCAGTGGCTACCAATCAACCTACGCATCAGGCAGAAACTCCTCACCCTTGGCTTCAAGGCTCTCCATCACCTCGCCCCCTCCTACCTCACCTCCTTTCTCTCTTTCTACAGCCCAGCCCGCACCCTCTGCTCCTCTGCTGCTAATCTCCCCACTGTGCCTTGTTCTCACCTGTCCCATGGTCGACCCCCGGCCCACGTCTTCTCCCTGGCCTGGAATGCCCTCCCTCCCCACATCCGCCAAGCTAGCTCTCTTCCTCCCTTCAAGACCGTACTGACAGCTCACCTCCTCCAGGAGGCCTTCCCAGACTGAGCCCTCTCCTTCCTCTCCCCCTCCTCCCCCTCTCCATCTGCCCCGCCTTACCTCCTTCCCTTCCCCACAGCACCTGTATATATGTATATATGTTTGTATGTATTTATTACTCTATTTATTTATTTTACTTGTACATATCTATTCTATTTATTTTATTTTGTTAATATGTTTTGTTTTGTTCCCTGTCTCCCCCTTCTAGACTGTGAGCCTACTGTTGGGTAGGGACCGTCTCTATATGTTGCCAACTTGTACTTCCCAAGTGCTTAGTACAGTGCTCTGCACACAGTAAGTGCTCAATAAATATGATTGATTGATTGATTGATCTCTATATGTTGCCAACTTGTAATTCCCAAGCGCTTAGTACAGTGCTCTGCACACAGTAAGCACTCAATAAATACGATTGAATGAATGAATGAATGAATGAATATAAACTCCTTGAGGGCAGACGTCATGTCTACTAATTGCCCAAGTGTTTAGCACAGAACTCTAGACTCAGTAGAAAATCAGTCAGTCGATGGTATTTACTGAGCGCTTACTGTGTGCAGAGCACTGTACCAAGTGCTGGGGAGAGTACAATAAACAGATAAATTCACTGACCACAACAAGCTTACAGTCTACAGGGAGCTTAGTGTCAAGCGTTGGGGTAGTTAAAAGATTACCAAAGCCACCAGAGTTTCTGTCCCTCTCCCTTCAGCTTGCACTTTAATTTGTACCCTTCGTTCAGCTCTTCCTCAGCCCCTCAGCATTTCATTCATTCATTCATTCAATCGTATTCATTGGGAAAGTACAATACAACAATAAAGAGTGACAATCCCTGACAACAAGGAGCTCACAGTCTACAGCAGGGGAGACAGACATCAATACAAATGAATGAAATTACAGATACATACATAAGTGCTGTGGGGATTTCTAGACTTCTAGACTGTGAGCCCACTGTTGGGTAGGGACCGTCTCTATATGTTGTCAACTTGTACTTCCCAAGCGCTTAGTACAGTGCTCTGCACACAGTAAGTGCTCAATAAATACGATTGATTGATTGATTGATTGAGTGCTTACTGTGTGCAGAGCACCAGACTAAGTGCCTGGGAAGTACAAGTCGGAAACAGATAGAGATGGTCCCTACCCAACAACGGGCTCACAGTCTAGAAGGGGAGTCAGACAACAAAACAAAACATGTAGACAGGTGTCACAATCTTCAGAACAAATAGAATTAAAGCTATATTATGTCTGAAACTTAATTTATTTATTTAGATTGATGTCTGCTTCCCCCCCTCTAGATCGTAGGCTTGTTGTGGGCAGGGAACCTGTCTACCAATTCTGCTATGTTGTATTCTTTCAAGTGCTTAGTAGTGTGCTCTGCACACAATAAGTGCTCAATAAATACGACATTGATTGAATAGTAACTGTGGTAATTGTTTAAAGTCTTACTAGCACTGGGGTGGATACAGCATAATTATACCCTCCTATAGACTGTGAGCTCATTGTGCGTAGGGAATGTCACTGTTTATTGTTTTCTTGTACTTTCCCAAGTGCTTAGTACAGTGCTCTGCACACAGTAAGTGCTTAATATATAATTGAATGAATGAATAATTAGATTTTGACACAGTCCCTGTCCCACATGGATTTCAAAGTCTGAGAGGGAAGGGAGACTAGATCCTCAATTTTCAGATGAGGAGATTGAGGCCCAGAGAAGTTAAGTGCCTTGATCAAAGTCACACAGCAGGCACGTGGTAGGTGTGTGCTTTTTCCACACATTCTAAGCAATAGAGAGAGCAGAGAGAGGAGCCTGGGAGAAAAGGGATGTGTTAGCCAAGCCCACAAAAATCCTGGCCCCACCATTTCTCAGCTGTGTGACTTTGGGCAAGTCACTTCACTTCTCTGTGCCTCAGTGACCTCATCTGTAAAATGGGGATTAAGACTGTAAGCCCCTCATGGGATAACCTGATGACCTTGTGTCTACCCCAGTGCTTAGAACAGTGCTCGGCACATAGTAAGCGCTTAACAAATACCATCATCATTATTATTATCATTATTATTATTATGAAATTCAGGGCCGGGGGATTTCAAAAATTCAGTCTTTGAGCAGTAGTCTGGCCTTTTGGAAAGATCCCAGGCCTGGGAGCCAGAACTCTGCCACCCATCTGCTGTGTGCCCTGGGGCAAATCAGTTCTCGTCTCAGAGCCTCATTTACCTCATCTGTAAAATGGGGATTCATTACCTGTTCTCCCTCCTCCTTAGACTATGAGCCCTGAGTAGGAGAGGGACCGCGTCGCAACTGAATATCTTCCATCTACCTCAGTGCTTGGCACGCAGTAAGTGTTTCATAATAATGACAGTAATAATAACAGTTATGGTACTTGTTAAGCTCTTACTATGCACCATGCACTGTTTTAAGCGTTGGGGTAAATACAAATTAGTCAGGTTGGACACAGTCCTTATCCCACAGAGAGCTCACACTCTTATCCCCATTTTTTACAGATGAGATGACTGAGGTCCAGAGAAGTGAAGTGACTTGCCCAAGATGACATAGCAGACATGTGGAGGAGTCGGGATTAGAACCCACGTCCTTTTGACTCCCAGGCTCCGGCTCTATCCACTGAGCCATGCTTTTTCTCTTTGCAAACATCCTAATGGTTGTTATTATTATTTTGCAGAGCAGCAAGGCTTACTGGAAAGAGCCCTGGCTTGGGAGTCAGAGATTGTGGGTTCAAATCCCGGCTTCACCACTTGTCTGCTGTGTGACTTTGGGCAAGACACGTCACTTCTCTGTGTCTCATTTACCTCATCTGTAAAATGAGGACTGAGACTGTGAGCCCCATGTGGGATGACCTGATGACCTTGTATCTACCCCAGCGCTTTGAACAGTGCTTGGTACATAGTAAGTGCTTAACAAATACCACAATTGTTATTGTTATTATTATCTTTGTGGGTGAGAAATTCTAGCACTTCCTCCTCATTCCAGCTTCAACTGTCCGGCCAGCAGATTGTTGGGGGCTACACGGATTAGGAACAAGATGGGAGGGGAGGAGAGGGGAAGACGTGAGCGGTGCAGATGATCCCAGAAATAATTTCTGGATCTCCAATTTAAAGTTCAGCAAGTCACTTCACTTCTCTGGGCCTCAGAAAATCTGGGAATTAAGACCGTGAGCCCCATATGGGACAGGGACTGTTTCCAACCTGATTTGCTTGTATTCACCCCAGCGCTTAGTCCAGTGCTTGGCATATAGTAAGGGCTTAGCAAATACCACAATTCTTCTTATTATTATTATTAGTTCAGCACCCGGGATGGCGAGAAAATGTCAAGAGGTTCCTCCACCATAAATCAGGCTCCTCTTTCAGAGCGAGTCACTCTATTTATAATTTTCTTCCTTGTTGCTACAGGAATTAGGAACAGCAGCAAAAATAGTCCCAATAAGGAGCCCTTTGTGTCCAACTGTTATAAAACAGGATTTCTCAAAACGTATTTACTCTATCCCGAAAACGGAGCATTGGGAGGGCAAAAGTTCACGGCAAAAATATGCCCACGGATTCTTTTCGGACATTCCAGAACACAGAAGGCCTCTCTCTTTCAAAGTCCGTCCGGCTGTAAATCACCCTCTATGCTAATTTTGGAAAATTAATGTCACCCAAGCCCCCTTCACCCTCTCCGCCCTCCCCCCCACCATAAGATCCCCAAGTGGGAGAACACGGGAGGGAAACGGACCAACAGAAATGGAGTAAAGATACTCTTGGGACAGTGGCCTCTGGCTGGTAGCCAGAATGGAGGGCTTCAGGCCCCGGCTGAGAGAGATCGGCACTTGTTAAATCTGTGAAATTTGTCCTTTGTCAACACTGGGCAGAGGGAGGGGAGTGGAAATTAAAGCCATACTGGACTTCCTTATTAATCATCACCATCATCTTAATCTTGTCTTATGCTGTCGAGTCGTCTCCGACCCATATGACTCCATGGACACATCTCTCCCAGAATGCCCCGCCTCCTCCAGCCATTGTTCTGGAAGCGTAACCATCATCATCATCATCAATCGTATTTATTGAGAGCTTACTATGTGCACAGCACTGTACTAAGCGCTTGGGAAGTACAAATTGGCAATATATAGAGACAGTCCCTACCCAACAGTGGGCTCACAGTTTAAAAGGGGGAGACAGAGAACAAAACCAAACATACTAACTAAATAAAATAAATAGAATAGATATGTACAAGTAAAATAAATAAATAAATAGAGTAATAAATATGTACAATTCTTGGTCAAAATCTGGAAGTGGTTGACCATTGCCTCCTTCCACACAGTAAACTAGAGTCTCCATCCTCGACTCTCTCCCGTGCCGCTGCTGCCCAGCACGGGGGAGTTTTGACTTGTAGCGAATGGCCTGCCACTTGCTAGCCACAACCCAAGCTAGGAATGGAATGGACAGGCCTCTGCTTGACTCTCCCTCCAAAAATTGAGACTGGTAGGGAACTAGAGATCCTCCAGGTATGACCCTGAGAGGGGTCAATCAATCAATCAATCAATCAATCATATTTATTAAGCGCTTACTGTGTGCAGAGCACTGTACTAAGCACTTGGGAAGTACAAGTTGGCAACATATAGAGACAGTCCCTACCCAACAATGGGCTCACAGTCTAGGGTCAGCATCATCATCATCATTCATTAAGCACTTACTCTGTGCCAGGCACTGTACTAATCACCAAGGTGGATACAAGCAAGTCAGGTGGGACACTGTCTCTGTCCCACAGGGGGCTCATGTTCTTCATCCCCATTTTACAGATGAGGTGACTGAGGCAAAGAGAAGTCAAGAGTCTTGTCCCAGGTCACCCAGCAGATAAGGGGTGGAGTCAGGATTAGAACCTGGTCCTTCTGCCCTCCAGGCTCCTGTTCTATCCACTAGGCCATGCAGCCCATGGCTGGACTTTGTGTAGCCCACTGCATTTAGTCAATCAATCAGTGATATTTAGTGGGCATTTACTGTGGGCAGAGAACTGGACTAAGCAGCTTGGGAAAGCCTCATTCATTCATTCATTCATTCATTCATTCATTCATTCAATCATATTTATTGAGCACTTACTGTGTGCAAAGCACTGTACTAAGTGCTTGGGAGAGTACAATATAATCACAAACAGACACTTTCCTGCCCACAACGAGCTCACAGTCTAGAAGGGGAATATAATGATAGTGATAATGATAATGATAATAATGATAATAATAATAATAATAATAATAATGGTATTTATTAAGTGCTTACTATGTGCCAAACACTGTTCTAAGCACTGGAGTAGATATAGGGTAATCAGGTTGTCCACGCAGGGCTCACAGTCTTAATCCCCATTTTACAGATGGGGTAACTGAGACACAGAGAAGTTAAGTGACTTGTCCAAAGTCAAACAGCTGAGAAGTGGCGAAGCTGGGATTAGAACCCACGACCTCTGACTCCCAAACCCAGGCTCTTTCCACTGAGCCATGCAGCTTCTCTAATAATACTACAAAACTTGCCTGACCACAGGGAGATTATAGTCTACAGGGACAGACAGACATTAAAATACATTACAGAGAAGGGTTAAATAATAATAATAATAATAATAATAATAATAATAATAATGGCATTTGTTAAATGCTTATTATATGCCAAGCACTGTTCTAAGCACTAGAGGAGATACAAGGTATTCAGGTTGTCCCTTGTGGGGCTCACAGTCTCAATCCCCATTTTACAGATGATGTAACTGAGGCACAGAGAGGTTAAGTGACTTTCTGAAAGTCACACAACTGATAAGTGGCAGGGCTGAGATTAGAACCCACGACCTCTGACTCCCAAGCCCGTGCTCTTTCCACTAAGCCATGCTGCTTCTTTATAATGAATTCCTTTCTGATCTCCCATCCTCCTGTCTCTTCCCACTTCAGTCTATACTTCACTCTGCTGCCCAGATCATCTGTACAGAAATGCTGTGGGCACGTCACTCCCCTCCTCAAAAATCTCCAGTGGTTGCCTGTCAACCTTCAAATCAAGCAAAAACTCCTCACTCTCTGCTTCAAGGTTCTCCATCCCCTTGCCCCCTCCTCCCTTACCTCCCTTCTCTCCTTCTCCAGCCCAGCCCACACCCTTTGCTCCTCTGCCTCCGCAAACCTCCTCACTGGGCCTCGTTCTCGCCTGTCCCACCATCGACCCCCGGCCCGCATCATCCCCCGGGCCTGGAATTCCCTCCCTCTGCCCATCCACCAAGCTCGCTCTCTTCCTCCCTTCAAGGCCCTACTGAGAGCTCACCTCCTCCAGGAGGCCTTCCCAGACTGAGCCCCCCCTTTCCTCTCCTCCTCCTCCTCCCCTCCCCATCTCCCCACCCCTCCCTCTGCCCTACTTCCTTCCCCACATCACTTGTGTATATTTGTACATATTTATTACTCTATTTATTTTATTAATGATGTGTGTATATCTATAATTCTATTTATTCTGATGGTATTGACACCTGTCTACTTGTTTTGTTTTGTTGCCTGTCTCCCCCTTCTAGACTGTGAGCCCACTGTTGGGTAGGGACTGTCTCTATATGTTGCCAATTTGTACTTCCCAAGCGCTTAGTACAGTGCTCTGCACATAGTAAGCGCTCAATAAATACGATTGATGATGATGATGATGATTTAATGAATGAATGAATAATGATGGCGTTTGCTAAGCGCTTACTCTGTGCCTTGCACTGTTCTAAGTGCTGGGATAGATACAAGGTTTCAGGTTGTTCCACGTGGGGCTCACAGTGTTAATCCCTATTTTACAGATGAGGTCACTGAGGCACAGAGAAGTTAAGTGACTTGCCCAAAGTCACACAGCTGACAAGTGGCAGAGCCAGGATTTGAGCCCATGACCTCTGATTCCCAAGCCCGGGCTCTTTCCACTAAGCCATGCCCCAGGCTCCAGTTAAATATAGTGAGGTGGGGCTGAAGATATACATATCCATAATTTATTTCATTCAATTCATTCAATCATATTTATTGAGTGCTTACTGTGTGCAGAGTACTGTACTAAGCGCTTGGGAAGTACAAGTTGGCAACATATAGAGACGGTCCCTCCCAACAGCGGGCTCACAGTCTAGAAGGGGGAGACAGACAACAAAACAAATTAATAAAATAAAATAAATAGAATAAATATGTACAAATAAAATAGAGTAATAAATACGTACAAACATATATACATATATACAGGTGCTGTGGGGAGGGGAAGGAGGTAAGGTGGAGGGGATGGAGAGGGGGAGGACGGTAATATCTGTGTCCCCCCCTGATGACTGTAGGCTTGTTGTGGGCAGGGAACTTGACCATTTATTGTTGTGCTGTACTGTTTCAAGCACTTAGTACAGTACTCTGTATGCAGTAAGTGCTCAATAAATATGACTGACTGAATGAAAGGTCAGATAATTATTATTAATAATAATAATAATGGCACTTGTTATATGCTTACTATGTGACAGGCACTGTATCAAGGGCTGGGTTGGGTACAAGCAAATCGGGTTGGACACAGACTCTTGTCCCACGTGGGGCTCATAATCTCAATCTTCATTTTACAGATGAGGTCTCCTAGGCACAGAAACGTGAAGTGATTTGCCCAAGGTTACACAATAGACAAGTGGCGGAGCAGGGATTAGAACCCATGACCTTCTGACTCCCGGGCCCTTGCTCTATCCTCTACGCCTTGTCGCTTATGTGCTCAGACCCAACAACAAGGACATTGCAGAAGGGAGGAGGAGTAGGGGAGATGAGGGTTTAGTCGAAGAAGGCCTCTTGGAGGAGATGAGATTTTTATATCAGATCAGACCCAGTCCCTGTCACATAAAGTGTTCACCATCAATTGTAACCTCATTTTACAGATGAGGAAACCAAGGCCCACAGAGGGTAAAGTCACTGGCCTCAGGTCACACAGCAGGCAGGTGGCAGAGCTGGGGCTGGAACTTGGGTTTCCTGTCCAGTGTTCTGTCCATGGAGCCCCCAGTGTCATTTAATCAATCAATCAATCAAAGGTAAATAAACAAACAAAGAGCAGTAGGGATCGACCAGCCCTGAAGCTGGAGAATGGACCAAATGACTCCTGAAGGCCATGCTTAGTACAGTGCTCTGCACACAGTAAGCGCTCAATAAATACGATTGAATGAATGAATTTTAACCTGCTACGTGGGAAAATGTAAATAACCGGAGAAGCATCTTGGTCTGCTGGAAAGATTCCGGGCCTTGGAATCAGAGGCCCTGGGTTCTAATTGAGCTCCTCCACATAATAATAATTATAATGATGGTTTTTGTTAAGCACTTACTATTTGCCAAGCACTGTGCCAAGCCACTTCACTTCTCTGAGTTTCAGTTACCTCATCATCATCATCAATCGTATTTATTGAGCGCTACCTCATCTGCAAAATGGGGATTAAGACTGTGAGCCTTATGTGGGACAGGGGCTGTGTCCAACCTGCTTTGCTTGTATCCACCCCAGTGCTTAGTACAGTGCCTGACACACAGTGAACACTTAACAAATACCACAATTATTATTATTATTATCATTAATAATAAGGGGTCGGTGGCCCTATGATGCACAGCTCCGAGCTGCGATGGAAACATTCCCCCAATTTTCTGGGGACTATGCCCAACCTGATTAATTGTATCTACCCCAGAGCTTAGTACAGTGTTTGGCACATAGTAAGTGCTCAACAAGTACCAAAAATTTTAAGCCCTCTCTCTGTGTCTCTCTGCTCTCTACTGTCTGCTCTCTGTGTCTTGTAATTTTTTTTTAATGGTACTTGTTAAGCACTTCTCCACCCCCATACTGTAAGCTCATTGTAGGGAGGTAATATCTCTGTTATATTGTTGTGTTCTACTCTCCCAAGTGCTTACTACAGTGCTCTGCACACAGTAAGAGCTCAATAAATACCATTGATTGATTACCATGTGCCAAGCACTCTTCTAAACACCTATTCAGCACTTACATATGCAGATTGCTGTACTAAGCACTCAGGAGAGTAAAATATCACAGCGTTGGTAGACATGTTCCCTGTCCACAAGGACCTTATAATCAATCTAGAGGTGCAGACAGATATTAATAATAATAATAATGGTATTTGTTAAGCACTGTTCTAAGAGATACAAGGTAATCAGGTGTCCCATGTGGGGCTCACAGTCTTAATCCCCATTTTATAGATGAGATTACTGAGGCCCAGAGAAGTTAAGTGACTTGCCCAAAGTCACACAGTTGATAAGTGGCAGAGCTGGGATTAGAACCCACGACCTTTGACTCCCAAGCCTGGGCTCTTTCCACTAAGCCACACTGCTTCTCTAGCCACACTTTAATAAATACATTACAGCTAAAGGCATAAGTGTCGTGGTGCTTAGGATGGGGTGAATAGAGGAGGCAAATCTAAGTGCAAGAATAACACAGAAGAGAGTGGGAAAAGAGGAAAGGAGGACTTAGCCAGGGGAGGCCTCTTGGAGGAGCTGGGCCTTCAGTAAGCCTTCGAAGGAGGGGAGAGTCATTGTCTGTCAGATATAAAGAGAGAGGGCATTCCAGGCCAGAGGCAGGACGTGGGTGAGAGGTTGGTGGCCAGACAGATGAGATCAAAGTACGGTGAGAAGGTTGGCATTAGAGGATAGAAGTGTGTGGGGTGGATTGGAGTAGGAGAGCCGTGAGCTGAGGTAGGATGGGGTGAGGTGATTGACTAGATCTGCCCTTTCCTCTCTATCCAAACCACTACCACGTTAGTGCAATCTCTCATTCTATCCCGACTGGATTACTGCATCGGTTTCCTTTCTGGTCTCCCAACCTCCTATCTCTCCCTGTTTCAGTCTATACTTAATAATAATGATAATGATGGCATTTATTAAGCGCTTACTATGTGCAAAGCACTGTTCTAAGCGCTGGGGAGGTTACAAGGTGATCAGGTTGTCCCACAGGGGGCTCACAGTTTAATCCCCATTTTTCAGATGAGGTAACTGAGGCACAGAGAACTTAAGTGACTTGTCCAAAGTCACGCAGCTGACAATTGGCAGAACCGGGATTTGAACCCATGACCTCTGACTCTGAAGCCCTTGCTCTTTCCACTGAGCCACGCTGCTTCTCACATACTTCACTCTGCTGCCCAGATTATCTTTGAATAGAAATGCCCTGGAAATGTCACTCCCCTCCTCAATAATCTCCAATGATTGCCTATTAACCTCCGTATGAAACTAAAATGCCTCACTATTGGCTTCAAGACTGTCCATCCCCTTGCCCCCCCTCCTACCTCACCTCCCTTCTCCATTCCAACCCGCTCACTCCACTCCTCTGCTGCTAATCTCCTCACTGGGCCTTGTTCTCACCTGTCCCACCGTTGACCCTTGGCCCGTGTCATCATCATCATCATCAATCGTATTTATTGAGCACCTACTGTGTGCAGCGCACTGTACTAAGCGCTTGGGAAGTACAAGTTGGCAACATATAGAGACAGTCCCTACCCAACAGTGGGCTTACAGTCTAAAAGGGGGAGACAGAGAACAAAACCAAACATACTAACAAAATAAAATAAATAGAATAGATATGTACAAGTAAAATAAATAAATAAATAAATAGAGAAACAAATATGTACATACATATATACAGGTGCTGTGGGGAAGGGAAGGAGGTAAGATGGGGGGATGGAGGGGGGACAAGGGGGAGAGGAAGGAAGGGGATCAGTCTGGGAAGGCCTCCTGGAGTAGGTGAGCTCTCAGTAGGGCCTTGTGTGTCTTACCTCTGACCTGGAATACCCTCCCTCCACACACCTGCCAAACTAGCTCCCTTCCTCCCTTCAAATCCCTACTGAGAGTTCATCTCCTCCAGGAGGCATTTCTAGACTGAGCCCCCCTATTTTTCTGCTCCTCCTCCCCTCCCTCTGCTCTACCCCCTTCCCCGCCCCACAGCACTTGTGTATATTTGTACATATTTATGATTCTAATTATTTTATTAATGATGTGTATATGTCTATACTTCTATTTCTCTATTTTGATGCTACTGTTGCCTGTCTACTTGTTCTACTTTGTTGTCTGTCTCCTCCCTTCTAGACTGTGAGTCCATTGTTGGGTAGGGATTGTCTCTATCTGTTGCTGAATTGTACTTTCCAAATGCTTAGTACGGTGCTCTGCACACAGTAACCACTCAATAAATACGATTGAATGAATTAATGAATGTTTAAAGCTGATAATGGGAAGTTTCTGTTTGATATGGAGGTGGATGGGCAACCACTGGAGTTTCTTGAGGAATGGGGAAGCAGGGCCTGAACATTTTTGTAGAAAAATGATCCAGGCAGCAGCGTGATGTACTGACTGGTGAAGGGAGAGACAAGAGGCTGGGAGGTCACTACTACTACCATCACTATTGCTACTACTACTGCTGTTACAGTCACTTCACTTCTCTGTGCCTCAGTTCCCTCATTTGCAAAATGGGGATTAAGACCATGAGCCCCATGTGGAACAGGGACTGTGTCCAATCTGATTCGCTTGTGTCTACCTCAGAGCTCAGTACTGTGCCTGACATATAGAAGATGCTTAAAAAATGCCATTAAAAAGGTCAATATTTTACAAGCCCCTCCTCCAAAGTGTGCTGGCATACCTCATACAGGAAGGACAATTTGCCTGGACAACTAATGTCTTGGATTTTTGCTACGATGTTTTTATTCCTCAAGTGCTCTCACATTTATTTATCAATCCATCGATTATCTTTATTGAGCGCTTACTGTGTGCAGAGCACTGTACTAAGCACTTAGAAGAGTATAATAGAGTCAGCAGACACATTCCCTTCCCAAAGTCACATTCTTTGGCTTCACACTGCCCTTGTGAGAGAACCGAACACTTTTCCATTCCCATGCTTAGCAATTTTCCCTGATGGGAAGTCCTTCATATCTGACCTAAATCCATCACTCTATAGAATAAGCAGCTTCGCTCTGGTGCTTCTCCCTTCTCTGCGTTCATCCCCGGAGCTGCAGACAGCGATTGGCCGATCAATCCATCAGTATTTACTGAGCGCTCACACTCTGCGGAACACTGTACTAACTGCTTTAAGAGAGACCAATAGCAGCTGTGACTTCTAATCTTTCTGCTTCCTTCCCTTTTGTCATTTCACCTGTTTCTCCTTACGTGTCTGTGGCCAGCTGATCGATCGATACTAGCTGCCTTCATCATCATCATCATCAATTGCATTTGTTGAGCACTTGCAGTGTGCCAAGCACTGTACTAAGTGCCCGGGAGAGTGCCACTTGTTTGCTTTGTGACCTTGGGGAAGTCACTTCACTTCTCTGGGCCTCAGTTACCTCATCTGGTAAATGGGAATTGAGACTGTGAGCCCTATGTGGATCAGGGACCTGATTTGTTTCTATCCCCCCAGCGCTTAGTACAGTGCCTGGCACATAATAAGAGCTTAATAAATACCACAATGTCAGAGTGACGACAGGGTTTGGGTGGGAAGATGAGGAATTCTGTTTTGGAATTATTAAGTTTGATCACTTTCAGTAGTACTGTCTTCAAATTTTATCATACTCTCCAAGCACTTAGTACAGTGCTCTGCACACAGATTGTTCAATAAATGCCATTGATTGATTTGCAATATGAAGGGCAGCTCTGGCTCAGTGGAAAGAGCACAGGCTTGGGAGACAGAGGTCATGGGTTCTAATCCCAGCTCTGCCACTTATCAGCTGTGTGACTTTAGGCAAGTCACTTAACTTCTCTGTGCCTCAGTTACCTCATCTGGAAAATGGGGATTAAGACTGTGAGCCCCATGTGGGACAACCTGATTACCTTTTATCTCCCCCAGCACTTAGAACAGTGCTTGGCACATAGTAAGCACTTAACAAATACCAAAATCATCATTAATTATTATTATTACTCTTACAATATAACAGAATTGGTAGACACATTCCCTGACTCAAGCCTAGAGGGAAAGACAGACTTCTATCTCTATTCTTAGATCGTCAATTGATCATACTTAATGAGCATTTACTGTGTGCAGAGCACTGTACTAAGCACTTCAATCAATCAATTAATCAAATCAAATGAGCGCTTACTGTGTGCAGAGCACTGTACTAGGTGGTTGGGAGATGACAATACAACAGAGTTGGTAGCTACGTTCCCTACCCACAGTGAGTTTACAGTTTGTAGAGAACACTTAATGACCTAGAGCCACATCAATCAATCAATCAATGGAATTTATTGATTGCTTACACTGTACAGAGCACTGTACTAAGCATTTGGGAAAGTATGATAAACACAGAGTTGGTAGAAACAGTCCCAGTAGAGTGGAAAGAGCACGGGCTTAGAAGTCAGAGGATATGGGTTCTAATCCCGGCTCCGCCACCTGTCTGCTATGTGACCTTGGGCCACTTCACTTTTCTGTGCCTCAGTTACCTCATCTGGAAAATGGGGATTAAGACTGTGAACCTCACGTGGGACAACTTGATCACCTCCTATCTACCCCAGGACTTAGAATCATGCTTGGCACATAGTAAGCACTTAACAATGACTATTATTATTATTATTATTCTCTGCCCACAACAAGCTGTCGGTCTAGAGGGAACTCAATGGCATTGAACCACATTGATCAATCAATAAATCAATCAGTGGTATTTATTGAGCATTCACTGTGTGCAGATCACTGTACTGAGTGCTAGGGAGAGTACAGTATAAAAGAGTTGGTCAATACATTCTCTGCCCACAAAGGGCCAGAGATCATATGAAATGCTAATCTGTGTATTTTTCCCAGTGTTTAGTGAAGTGCTTTATACCTACAAATCACTTCCTGAATACTATTACTACTACCGCTGCTCCTGTTTCCCAGTTTGAGGACCCAACAGGCCTGGGTTCTAATCCTGCCTTGTCACTTTTGCCTGCTGTGTGATCTTAGGTGAGCCACTTAACTTGCCTGAGCCTCAGTTTCCTCACCTGAAAATTGAGATTCAATACTTGTTCTATCTCTTCCTCAGCCTATGAGAGCCATGTGAAACAGGGACTGATTGTGTTGTACCTACCAGCTCCCTGTCGGCACGTATTTATTTATCTATTTATTTATTCATCTATTTGTCTCTTTATTAATTTATTTGTATTAATGTCTGTCTCCCCCTCTAGGCTGTGAGCACGTTGTGAGCAGGAATGTGTCTGTTTGCTGTTATGTTGTACTCTCCCAAGTGCTTAGTACAGTGCTTTGCACCCAGTATGCGCTCAATATATACGGTTGAATTTGTTCATTCATTCAATTGCATTTATTGAGCACTTACTGTGTGCACAGCACTGTACTAAGCACCTGGAAAGTACAGTTCAGCAAGTAAGAGAGACAATCCCCACCCACACCGGGTTTCCAGTCTAGCAGGGGGAAGACAGACATCAATCAATCAATCAATCAATCAATCGTATTTATTGAGCACTTACTGTGTGCAGAGCACTGTACTAAGCGCTTGGGAAGTACAAGTCGGCAACACATAGAGACAGTCCCTACCCAACAGCGGGCTCACAGTCTAGAAGGGGGAGAAAACATCAAAACATCAAAACAAGTAATCAGGCATCAATATAAATAAATAGAATTATAGATATATTCACATCAAAACAAGTAAACAGGTATCAATATGAATAGATAGAATTATAGATCTATACATATATATGTAAGTGCTGTGGGACGGGGGAAGCAAAGGGAGTAAGTCTAGGTGATGAAGCAGGGAGGAAGAGCTGAGGAAAATGGGGGCTCAGTCTGGGAAGACCTCCTGGAGGAGGTGATCTCTCAGTAGAGTTTGAAGGGGGGAAGAGAGCTAGCTTGGCAGGTGTGTGGAGGGAGGGCATTCCAGGCCAGAGGTAGGACGTGGGCCAGGGGTCGACAGCGGCACAGGAAAGAACGAGGCCCAGGGAGGAGGTTGGCGGCACCAGAGGAGCTCAGTGTGTGGGCTGGGATGGAGAAGGAGAGAAGGGAGGTGATGGAGGAGGGGGCGAGGAGATGGAGAGCTTTGAAGCCAATAGTGATAACTTTTTGTTTGATAAGGAGGTTGATAGGCAACCACTAGAGATTTTTGAGGAAGGAGATGACATGCCCTGAACGTTTCTGTACAGAGATAATCTGGGCAGCAGAGTGAAGTATAGACTGAAGCGGGGAGAGACAGGAGGATGGGAGATCAGAAAGGAGGCCAATGCAGTAATCCAGTTGGGATAGGATGAGTGATTGACATGGTAGCGGTTTGGATGGAGAGGAAAGGGTGGATCTTGGCGATGTTCTGAAGGTGAGACCGGCAGGTTTTGGTGACGGATTGGATGTGTGGGGTGAATGAGAGAGCGGAGTCAAGGAGAGCTCACCTCCTCCAGGAGGCCTTCCCAGACTGAGCCCCCTCCTTCCTCTCCCCATCCCCATCCCCCCTGTTAAACCTCCTTCCCCTCCCCACAGCACCTGTATATATGTATATATGTTTGTATATATTTATTACTCTATTTATTTATTTATTTTACTTGTACATATTGATTCTATTTATTTTATTTTGTTAATATGCTTTGTTTTGTTGTCTGTCTCCCCCTTCCAGACTGTGAGCCCGTTGTTGGGTAGGGACCATCTCTATATGTCACCAATTTGTACTTCCCAAGCGCTTAGTACAGTGCTCTGCACACAGTAAGCGCTCAATAAATACGATTGAACGAATGAATGAAAGGATGACGCTAAGCTTGTGAGCTTGTGGGACGAGAAGGATGGTCGTATTGTTCACAGCTTAGTACAGTGCTCTGCACACAGTAAGCGCTCAATAAATACGATTGATTGATTGATTGATGGGAAAGTTCAGGAGAGGACAAGGGTTTGGAGGGAAAATAAGGAGCTTTGTCTTGGACATGTTGAGTATTAGGTGGCGGGTGGACAGCCAAGTAGAGATGTCTTAAAGGCAGAAGGAGATGAAGAAGCAGCAGCGTGGCTCAGTGGAAAGAGCCCGGGCTTTGGAATCTGAGGTCAGGGGTTCAAATCCGGGCTCTGCCAATTGCCAGCTGTGTACTTTGGGCATGTCACTTCACTTCTCTAGGCCTCAGTTACCTCATCTGTAAAATGGGGATTAAGACTGTGAGCCCCCCGTGGGACAACCTGATCACCTTGTAACCTCCCCAGCACCTAGAACAGGGCTTTGCACATAGTAAGTGCTTAATAAATGCTATCATTATTATTATTATGAGAACCTGGAGGGAGGGAGAGAGAACAGGGGAGGAGATATAGAATAAATGATAGTGATAATGATGACGATGATGATGATGTTATATGTTAAGCACTTACTATGTGTCAAGCACTGTTCTAAGCACTGGGGTAGATTCTAGCTAATTAGGTTGGATAAATCCCTGTCCCACATGGAGCTCACAGTTTTAATTCCCATTTTAAAGATGAGGGAACTGAGGCACAGAGAAGTGAAGTGAAAAGTCAGTCTATCCTATTGATTGAGAGCTTACTGGTCACAGAGCACTGTACTAAGCACCTGGGAGAGTACAACATAAAAAGAAACAGACTCATTCCCTGTCCACAGTGAATTTAGAAGGTCACACAGCAGACATGTGGCAGAGCCAGGATTAGAACCCAGGTCCTTCTGACACTCAGGCCTGGACTTTATCTATTAGGCCATGCTGCTTCTCATTATGATTATTGTTCTTATCATCATTACTACTAATAATAGTGTGGGCACTCTGCTGATGCTTTGGGGCCCTCGAGAGAGTTTTCTGGATGGCAGCCTTTGAGAATCAGAAGGTCAACATTTCTAATCCCAACTCTGCCACTTGGCTGCTGTGTGATCTTGGGCAAATCACTTCACTTCTTGGGGCCTCAGTTCCCTCATCTGTAAAATGGGGATTGAGACTGTGAGCCCCATCCTGCTTTGCTGGTATCCACCATGGTGCCTGACACACAGTAAGCACTTAGAAAATACCACAATTCTTCTTCTTATTATTATTATTACTATTACTATTACTATTACTATTATTAAGAGGTCAGTGGTCCTATTCATTCAATTGTATTTGTTGAGCGCTTATTGTGTGCAGAGCACTATACTAAGCACTCAGCACTGTACTAAGCACTTGATGCTCAGCTCCAAGCGGCAATGGAAACAATCCCCCAATTTTCTTTGAGGCTTTTTGGGTGGCCTTCCCTGGTTGGTCTATATCTTGCAGGGGAGGGAAAGGTGGGGTCTCTCTAGTTTTAATTAATTAATTCATTAATTCAATCATATTTATTGAGCGCTTACTGTGTGCAGAGCATTGTACTAAGTGATTGGAAAATACAATTCGGCAACAGAGTCAGTCCCTACCCAACAACAGGCTCACAGTCTAGAAATGATAATCCAGAGCCACTTCACAGTCTAGAAGAGGGGAGACAGACATGAAAACAAATTAACAGGCAGCAATAGCATCAATATAAATAAATAGAATTATAGATATATACACATCATTAATAAAATAAATAGAATAATACATATGTACATATATACACACAAGTGCTGTGGGGTGGGGAGGGGGATAATAATAATAATATTGGCATTTATTAAGCACTTACTATGTGCAAAGCACTGTTCTAAGCGCTGGGGAGGTTACAAGGTGATCAGGTTGTCCCACAGGGGGCTCACAGTCTTAATCCCCATTTTGCAGATGAGGCAACTGAGACTCCATCATTGATGCTGATCTCTCCATCCCCCCATCTCACCTCCTTCCCTTCGCCACAGCACCTGTATATATGTATATATGTTTGTACATATTTATTACTCTATTTATTTATTTATTTATTTATTTTACCTGTACATATCTATTCTTTTTATTTTATTTTGTTGTATGTTTGGTTTTGTTCTCTGTCACCCCTTTTAGACTGTGAGCCCACTGTTGGGTAGGGACTGTCTCTATATGTTGCCAACTTGGACTTCCCAAGTGCTTAGTACAGTGCTCTGCACACAGTAAGCGCTCAATAAGTGCTCAGTAAGCTCAGTAAGAGCTCTTCCCTTCAAGGCCCAGCTGAGAGCTCACCTCCTCCAGGAGGCCTTCCCAGACTGAGCCCCTTCCTTCCTCTCCCCCTCGTCCTCCTCTCCATCCCCTCATCTTACCTCCCTCCCTTCCCCACAGCACCTGTATATATGTATATATGTTTGCACATATTTTTTTTACTCCATTTATTTATTTATTTATTTTATTTGTACGTATCTATTCTATTTATTTTATTTTGTTAGTATGTTTGGTTTGGTTCTCTGTCTCCCCTTTTTAGACTGTGAGCCCACTGTTGGGTAGGGACTGTCTCTATATGTTGCCAATTTGTACTTCCCAAGCGCTTAGTACAGTGCTCTGCACATAGTATGCGCTCAATAAATACGATTGATGATGATGATAATAAATACGATTGATTGAGGCCCCAGAGAAGTTAAGTGACTTGCCCAAAGTCACACAGCACACAGTGGAGCCGGGACTTGAACCCATGACCTCTGACTCCAAAGCCCGTGCTCTTTCCACTGAGCCACACTGCTTCTCTAGAGCAGAGGGAGTGAGTGGGGGTGATGGGGAGGGGAGGGGGAGCAGAGGAAAAGGGGAAGTTGAAATTGAAAAGTTGGGGAAGACATGCTTGATGAAGTTGCCGGGAAAGGAATTTTCAAAGCAAACACTCCCCTGGCCTGAAGATCAGTGCATTCCACTGGATGAGGAAATTTTCCATGGCGAATGACCGAGCTTTCCTCAGCTTCCGGCCGGCCGGTCAAATACGCCGCTAGCTGGGTCACGGTCTCGCTCCCCGGACCGGCCACAGACCGCTGCTGGCTAGCCCCGGGGCTCGGGAGCAAGAGGTTTGCTTTGGGAGGGAACCCCAAAGGGGTCTGACCTGATGGTCTTGTAATCTACCTCAGTGCTTAGCTCAGTGCTGGGCCCATACTAAGTCCTTAGCAGATACCACAGTGATGATGCTGTCTCTGGTGATGGTGGTGATGACGATCAGAGCACTGTTCTAAGTGCTTGGGAGAGTAGAATATAACAGAGTTGGGAGATGCAGTCCCTGCCCACAAAGGGCTTCCATTCTTCATTATTATGATGATGGTGATGATGGTGATAATAATTATAATTAATAATGATGGTATTTGTTAAACGCTTACTATGTGCCAAGCACTTTTCTAAGCACTGGGGTAGATACAAGGTAAGCAGGTTGCCCCACGTGGGGCTCACAGTCTTAATCCCCGTTTTCTGGATGAGGTAACTGAGGCACAGAGAAGATAAGTGACTTTCCTAAGGTCACACAGCAGACAAGTGGCAGAGCCAGGATAAGAACCCATGACCTCTGACTCCCAAGCCCGGGTTTTTTCCACTAAACCATGTTGCTTCTCTGTAACAATATAACACCAAACACATACATTCCCGCCCACAATGAGCTCACAGTCTAGAGAGTAAGACAAACATTAATAGAAGTGAATAGATAGATAAAGAAATGAATAAATTACAGATATATGCATATGTGCTGTGGAGCTGGGAGGGAGGATGATGATGGTGACGACGATGAGGATGATGATGATAAATCATAATAATGGTATTTGTTAAGCGCTTACTATGTGTCAAGGACTGTACTAAGCCCTGAGGTAGATGCAAACTACTCAGCTTGGACACAGTCTCTGTCCCACATGGAGCTCCTACTTTTAATCCCCATTTTCCAGATGAGGTAACTGAGGCTCAGAGAAGTGATTTGACATGCCCAAGGTCACCCAGCAGACATGGGGTGAAGCCGGGATTAGAACCCAGGTCCTTCTGACTCCCAGGCCCGGGATCTATCCACTAGGTTATCTTTGGGAGAGAGAGGAGATGGAGGTAGAGTGAAAAGGTTGGCACTAGAGGACTAAAGTGTGTGACTTAGGTTGGAGTAGGAGAGGGGAGGTAGGAGGGGGAGAGGTGAATGAGATGTTTAAAGCCAATGATGAGTTTTTGTTTGATGCAGAGGTGAGGAGTACAAGATATAGATTGAACAAAATCCCCGTTTCACAAGAGGCTCACAGTAAGGGGGAGGGACAACAAGTATTGACTCCCTATTTTAAATCAAGCAATTGTATTTGTTGAGCACTTACTGTGTGCAGAGCACTGTACTAAGTGCTTGGGGGAGTATAAAATAGCAGAGTTGGTAGGCACATTCCCTGCTCACAAAGAGAAGCACCATGGCTCAGTGGAAAGAGTACGGGCTTGGGAGTCAGGGGTCATGGCTTCTAATCCCAGCCCGGCCACTTGTCAGCTCTGTGACTTTGGGCAAATCACTTAACTTCTCTGTGCCTCAGTCCCCTCATCTGTAAAATGGGGATTAAGACTGTGAGCCTACTGTGGGACAACCTGATCACCTTGTATTCTCCCCAGCACTTAGAACAGTGCTTTGCACAAATGCCATCATCATCATCATTATTATTATTATTATTATTATTATTATTACTAAGGAGCTTACAGTCTAGAGGGGGAGACAGACAATAATATAATAATTACATTAGTGACTTTGATTAAGACTGTGAGCCCCCCGTGGGACAACCTGATCACCTTGTAACCTCCCCAGTGCTTAGAACAGTGCTTTGCACATAGTAAGCGTTTAATAAATGTCATCATTATTATTATTATTATTAATTATGATAATAATTATGGTATTTGTTGAGCTCTTACTAAGTGCCAGACCCTGTTCTAAGCACTGCTGTGGATACATGTTTATTGGGTTGGACACAGTCCCTGTCCCGCATGGGGCTCACGGTCTCAATCCCCATTTGACAAAAGAGGTAACTGAGGCCCGGAGAAGTGAAGTGACTTGCCCAAGGTCATGCATCAGACAAGTGGCAGAGCTGGGATTAGAATCCATGACCTTCCGACTCCCAGGCCTGGGCTCTATCCACTGTGCAATGCTGCTTCCCAGGACTTTTCTATGAATAAGTAAATGATGGATACGGACATAAGTGCTGTGGGGCTGATGGAGGGATGAATAAGGAGAGCAAAGTAAGAAGATGGCTGGGATGCTATACTTCCCGGGATGCACATATTTATTCTATTTTATTTTGCTAATATGTTTTGTTTTGTTCTCCGTCTCCCCCTTCGAGACTGTGAGCCCGCTGTTGGGTAGGGACCGTCTCTATATGTTGCCAACTTGTACTTCCCAAGCGCTTAGTACAGTGCTCTGCACACAGTAAGCACTCAATAAATACAATTGAATGAATGAATGATGCCCCTGGGGCAGACTCTGGCTCTGACTCTTTTTTTACGGTACTTATTACCATACTATGTGCCAGGCACTGTACTAAGCACTGATCGGATTGTTGATCAGATTGGACACAGTCCCTGAGAAGCAGCATGGCTCAGTGGAAAGGGCACGGGCTTTGGAGTCAGAGGTCATGGGTTCAAACCCCGGCTCTGCCAATTGTCAACTGTGTGACTGGGCAAGTCACTTAACTTCTCAGTGCCTCAGTTCCGTCATCTGTAAAATTTGGACTAAGACTGTGAGCCCACCTTGGGACAACCAGATCACCTTGTAACCTCCCCAGCACTTAGGATAGTGCTTTGCACATAGTAAGTGCTTAATAAATGCCATCATTATTATTATTACCTAGGGTTTAAAGTCTTAATCCCCATTTTACAGATGAGGCAATTTAAGCACAAAGATGAGACTTCTACAAAAATGTTCAGGACATGTCACACCACTTATCAAAATAATCCATTCATTCATTCAATCATATTTATTGAGCGCTTACTGTGTGCAGAGCACTGTACTAAGCGCTTGGGAAAGTACAAGTTGGCAACATACAGAGACAGTCCGTACCCAACAATGGGCTCACAGTCTAGGAGGGGGAATAGTTGCCCACCCACCTCTGCATCCAACAAAAACTCTTCACCATTGGCTTAAAAGCAGTCCACCACCTTGCCTCTTTCTACCTTACCTCACGTCTCTTCTTCTACAAGCTAGCCCACACTCTTCAATCCTCTGCTGCTAACCTTCTCACAGACCTCCATCCCTCCTGTCTCACCGCCGACCCCTGGCCCATGTCCTAGCTCCGGCCTGGAACACTCTCCCTCTGCAAATCCCACAGACAATGACTCTCCCCAGCTTCAAAGCCTTACTGAAGGCCCATCTCCACCAAGAGGCCTTCCCAGACTAAGCCCCACTTTTCTTCACCTCCCTCACCCTTCTTCGGCGCCCTGACTCATTCCCTTTGCTCTCCCCCGACCCACCAGCCCCACAGCACAGCACAGCAGTCCATATCTGCCATTTTATTTATTTGTATTGATATCTGTATCCCCCACTCTAGACTGTAAGCTCGTTGCGGGCAGGGGATGTGACCGTGACTGTTTATTTTTGTATTGTCCTCTCCCAAGAGCTTTGTATAGTGCTCTACACACAGCAAACCCTCAATAAACACAAATGAATGAATTAATTAATTAATTAACTTACTCAAGTTCCCACAGGCAGACAAGTGGTGGAGCCAGGATTAGAACCCAGGTCCTTCTGACTTCCAGGCTGATGCTCTAACCATTAGGCCATACTGCTTTTCTCAACTGGGATGCTGGGTCCAGGACCTCCTCCCTCCCCTTCTCGCAAGGCTCTTGACTCACTTTGTCTGACATCTCAGCGTAGCCATCTGTGCTGGCCACTCCAACATGATCTATCTTTTTCCAGATTTCATGTTGGAGAAAGGATGCAACTCTATACCAGTCCCACCTGTCCTGGAAGAGCCCTCACCCTGACCATGTGACGCTGGGAAGATGCCATTAATCCCAAAGGCAGGGGAATGGACAATATGACCTCTCCCTCTCCAGAGTCTGGCATTTCTTCCCGTCTTCAAGACCCCTCTACTTGGATGAAATGTCTTGAAGAGAAGTGGCATGACATAGTGGATAGAGCACGGTACTGGGAGTCAGAAGGGCATGGGTTCTAATCCTGGCTCCACCACATGTTGGCTGTGTGACCTTGGGCAGCTCGCTTCAATTCTCTGGGCCTCAGTTACCTCATCTTGAAAATGGGGATTGAGACTGGAAGCCCCACGTGGGACAGAGACTGTGTCCAACCCGATCTGTTTGTATCTACATCAGCACTTATTACAATGCCTGGAATTTAGTAAGCACTTAACAAATACCATAATTATTATCATTATGTCCAGCCATCACCTCAAATTTAATGTGTCCAGAACAGAATTCCTCATCTTCACACCCCAACCCTGTCCTTCCCTGATTTTCCCATCACTGTAGATAGCACTACTGCCCTTCCTGTCTCACAGGCCCCTAATCTGGGCATGTGACTTCATGGATAGAGCATGGGCCTGGGAGTTGGAAAGACCTGGGTTCTAATCCCTGCTCTGCCACATGTCTTCTATGTAACCTAGGGGAGATTCCTTAACCTCTCTGTGCCTCAGCTACCTCATCTGTAAAATGGGGATAAGAGTTGAGCCCCATGTGGGACAGAAGCTGGGTCTAACCTGATTAATTTGAATCATCTCCAGAGCTTAGAAAAATGCTTGGCATGCAGTAAGCACATAACAAGTACCATAATTATTATGTCCAAAACAGAACACTTTATCTTCACATGCAAACCTTGTCTTTACCCAATTTTTCCATTGCTGTAGACAGCACTACCAGGCTTCGTGTCTCCAAAGCCTGTAACCTCACAAGACTTGACTTTTCTCTCTCATTCAACCCACACATTCACTCTATCGCTGAGTCCTGTCGGAGCAACCTTCAAAACATCGCTAAAATCGTTGTGGGCAGGGAATGTGTCTTCTGTGGAAGAAAACTTCACCGATTCTGTGATGTGTTCAAAAGGGCATGTCAGAGACAAGTTTATTCCAACTAGCGCTTTTTCTAGCCCTAGTAGGGAATGGTGGTTGATGTGCAGAGTTTCCTAGAAGTGTAGAGTACCAAGAGATGGAATTTGATTGCCTTTAGGCCTGGACTCCATTTTGTCTGGCCAAGCTGCCATTTTCTCTATATACAGTTTCTTTATATAAAGTTGATACAGCTTCACATGTGATCAAAGAAGAAATACATTGTATTTACCTTAAGACCAATGGCAGTAAATTCTACCTGGGGTAATTATTAAGCTCTGCCTGGTTCTAACCAGAATAATAATAATAATAATAATGATGATGGTGGCATTTATTAAGCGCTTACTATGTGCAAAGCACTGTTCTAAGCACTGGGGAGTTACAAGGTGATCAGGTTGTCCCATGGGGGGCTCATAGTCTTAATCCCCATTTTACAGATGAGGTAACTGTGGCACAGAGAAGTTAAGTGACTTGCCCAAAGTCACACAGCTGACAATTGGCGGAGCTGGGATTTGAACCGGTGACCTCTGACTCCAAAGCCTGTGCTCTTTCCACTGAGCCATGCTCAACTGCTTACTATGTGTCAAGCACTGTTCTAATCTTTGGTGTAGATTTAAACTAATCAGGTGGGGAAAAGGCCATGTCCCATAAGGGGCTCATTGTCTTAATCCCCATTTTCCAGATGAGGTAACTGAGGCCCAGAGAAGTGAAGTGACTTGCCCAAGGTCACACAGTAGACAAGTGCCAAGCCAGCATTAGAACCCACGTCCTTCTGACTCCCAAGCCCCTGCTCTTGAGAAGTAGCCTGGTGAAGTGGATAGAGCACAGGCCTGGGAGTTGGAAAGTCCTGGGTTCTAATCCCAGCTCTCCAACTAGTCTGCTGGGTGACCTTGCACAGGTCACTTCACTTCTCTGTGCCTCAGTTCCTCATCTGGAAAATGGGGATTGAGATTGTGATCTTCACGTGGGACAGGGACGGTGTCCAACTAGATTTGCTTGTATCCACCCCAGTGCTTAGAACAGTGCCTGGCACATTGTAAGCACTCAATAAATATCATAATAATATAGAGATCTGGTAGGCAAACACTACAGATAAACAGTTTAGGAATCCTGGCCTGGCTTCATCCTGTCTCAAGACCTTGATAAACTAAACTTCCTGAGGAGACAGACCCCTCGGTAGGACTAAGCCAAGGAGAGAGGAGGATACGTGATGTGCCTGCTTCAAGAAAATGGCAGCTTGGCAAGACAAAATGGAGTCCAGGCCTGAAGGCAAATCATGCTCCATCTCTCGGTATTCTACCACTCCTAGGGACTCTAATCACCAGAGTTACTCTTGTTCACTTCAACGAGGTGGGTAGGAAACAATCAAACAGCCCTAGAAACAACAAGCAGCCCAAAGAAGAAATGTTTAGATGAGAAGGAATCAGGCAAAGCCCAAACCACTGTACTTTCCACATTACCGACTCTGTTGCATGGTTGTATCGCACTCTCCCAAGCACTTAGAACAGTGCTCCAGTAGATACTCAATAAATACTATTTATTGATAGATTGATTGGAGGCTTCTGAAGGCCAGACATTTCACAGCATGGCCTAGTGGATAGAGCCTGGGTCTGGGAATCAGAAGGACTTGGGTTCTTATCCTGGCTCCACCACTTCCCTGCTTTGTGAACTTGGGCAAGTTGCTTCACTTCTCTGGGACTCAGTTCCCTCATCTGGAAAATGGGGATTGAGACTATGAGCCCCGTGGGGGACAGGGACTGTGTCCAACCTGATTAGCTTGTATCTACCCCAGTGCTTAGAACAGTGCTTGACACGCCTCTAGACTGTGAGCTCGTCCTCTAGACTGCAAGCTTGTTGTGGGCAGGAATGTATCTTTTTTGTGTGTCACTGTACTCTCCCAAGCACTTAGTACAGTGCTTTGCACACAGTAAATTCTCTATGAATAACAATAATAATAGTAATGAATAATTATGGTATTTGTTAAGCGCTTACTATGTGCCAGGCAAATCAGGTTGGACTCAGTCCCTATCCCACATGGGGCTCACAGCCTCAATTCTCATCTTACAGATGAGGTCACTGAGGCACAGAGAAGTGAAGTGACTCACCCAAGGTCACACAGAAGACAAGTGGCAAAGCTGGGATTGGAACCATGACCTTCTGACGCCCAGGCCTGGGCTCTAGCCACTACGGCACGCTGCCGATTGAATGAGTACTAAGTGCTTAAGAGATACCATCATTATTTTTATTACTATTTCACGTGAATTGTGTAATAATAATTATCCAGGAACAGAGCTGGGTGACTTCTCTGGGTGTGTCTTCACCCAGAAAAGGACAGTCCTCTGTGCTGGATACCCCAGATGACCCCTCCTCCACACATCCCATAGGACTTGGCACACTCCAATTCACCCTCCGGCCCCGGCAGCTCTCTGGGACTTGGTACAGTTCTCTTCGCACCTTCACTAAATTCCTCCTCCTCCATCCCTCCCTAAACCAGAGACTTAGCACGAGTTCACCTCACCCATCCCTCCACCCCACCCCTGTCTGGGAATCGGCATGGTCGGCCCTTGTCCATGCTAACAATAATAATAATTGTAGTATTTGTTAAGTGCTGGCACTGGGGTAGATATGAAGTAATTGGGTTGGACATAGTCCCTGTCCCACATGGGCCTCAGGGTCTTCATTCCGATTTTACAAATGAGGTAACTGAGGCCCAGAGAAGTGAAGCAACTTGCCCAAGGTCACAGAGCAGACAAGTGGTAGAGCCGGAAATTGAAACACAGGTCCTTCAGACTCCCGGTCCTGCACTCTATTCGCTAGGCCATGCGGGCTCCAGGCTGAGGTGCCACATGCCCATCCTCCCTCCCACCCCCCGTGGACTGGATCCAGGCCCAGAGCCAAGGGAAATTCTTGAGAGGTGTTTGGGATTCCGGGCATGTTTGGAATGAAACAGGAGACAGGCCTGGATCCAGGGACAGATAGGAGGGCCTGGAACCCCGCCGAAACCTCTTGAATAAGTAAAAAACCCCAAGGACCCCCATTCCCCCTCACCATTAATGACTACACCCACACACGTGTGTGACTGAAAAAGGAAGCCTAGTGGATAGAGCCCAGGCCTGGGAGTCAGAAAGACCTGAGTTCTAGTCTCAGTTCCAACACTTGTCTGTTGTTTGACCTTGGGCAAGTCACTTCGCTTCTCTGTGCCTCAGTTACCTCATCTGTAAAATGGGGGTTATGACTGTGACCTCCATGTGGGAGAGGGACTGCGTCCAACCTGATTAGCTTGTATCTACCCCAGTGCTTAGTACAGTGCTTGGCACGTAGTAAGCTCTTAACAAATCCCTTAAAAAAAAAAGCGGCAGAGCTGGGGGTAAGAACTCAGGCCGCCTGGGCTCCGAGACTTGTCCCCTTTCCTCTAGGCTCTGCTACTTCCAATTCTCCCTTAAGAATTCGCAGTTTTCCTTTTTAAATTTTTCTGTGGTATTCATTAAGCACTTACTATGCGCCAGGCATTGTTCTAAGCGCTGGAGTAGAACTGAACCTTGAGGGACTCCCATAGTTAGTGGGTGAGAGGCAGAGGAGGAGCCCGCAAAAGAGAGTGAGAATGAGCTGCCAGAGAGATAAGAGGAGAACAAGGAGAGGACATTGTCAGTGAAGCCGAGGTTGGATAATGTTTCCAGGAGAAAGGGGTGGTTGACAGTGTCAAAAGCAGCTGAGAGGTCAAGGGGGATTAGGATGGAGTAGAGGCCATTGGCATTGTCAAGAAGGAGGTCATTGGTGACCTTTGAGAGGGCGGTTTCTGTGGAGTGAAAGGGACAGAAGCCAGATTGGAGGGGGTCAAGGAGAGGATTGGAGGAGAGGAACTTAGAGCGGGTGTAGACAACTTGCTCAAGGAGTTTGGAGAGGAATGGTAGGAGGGAGATGGCATGATAACTGGAGGGAACCGGAGGTTTTTTTTTAGGATGGGGAGACATGGGCATGTTTGAAAGCAGTGGGAAAGAAGCCATTGCAATTGCAAACAGTTGAAGATGGCTATTAGGGAGGAAGAAGGGATGGGGCAAGTGTTTTGATAAGGTGAAAAGGAATGGGCTCAAATGCGCAGGTGGAAGGGGTGGATTTTAAGAGGAGGCAGGAGATCTCCTCTAGAGCTGGGAAAGATGGGAGAGTTGAAGAAGGGTCAGGAAGGGGGAGGGACTAAGGAGGGGCAGGGGAGATTTTATGGAGGTCAAGCCTGATAGCGTCAATTTTCTTAATAAAGTAGGTGGCCAGGTCATTGGGGGCCAGGGTTGGGGGAAGTGGGGGAACAGGAGTTTGAGGAGGGAGTTGAATATCTGGAACAACTGGCAAGGGTAATGGGCATGGGTGTCAATAAGGGTGGAGAAATCATTTTGATGGGCAGAGGACAGGGTAGAGTTAAAGCACGCAAGGATAATCTTGAAGTGGACCAAGTCAGCCTGTTACCTAGATTTTTGCCATCAGCACTCTACGGTTTGTGCACGGGAGCAAAGTTCACGAGAGCGGAGGTGACCCAGGGCTGTGGGTTGGTGGTACGTGATGGACAAAGGGATAGGGGAGCGAATTGATTTGAGTTCAATTGAGAGGGTGGTGTTGAGACTGTCAATTTGGTCATCAAGGGAGGGTAGTTTGGGTTCAGAGGCTAGGTGTCCAAGACTGAACTCCTTATCTTCCCTCCCAAACCCTACCCTCTACCTGGCTTTCCCGTCACTGTAGACAGCACTACCATCCTTCCCGTCTCGCAAGCCCACAACCTTGGTGTCATCTTCGATTCCACTCTCTCGTTCACCCCGCACATCCAGTCCATCACCAAAACCTGCAAGTCTCACCTATACAACATCACCAAGATCTGCCCTTTCCTCTCCATCCAAACCGCTACCTTGCTGGTTCAGTCTCTCATCCTATCCCGACTGGATGACTACATCAGCCTCCTCTCTGATCTCCCATCCTCCTGTCTCTTTCCACTTCAGTCTATACTTCACTCTGCTGCCGGGATCATCTTTGTGCAGAAATGCTCTGGGCATGTTACTCCCCTCCTCAAAAATCTCCAGTGGCTGCCTTTCAACCTACGAATTGAGCAAAAACTCCTCACTCTCAGCTTCAAGGCTCTCCATCACCTCACCCCCTTCTACCCACCTCCCTTCTCTCCTTCTCTAGCCCAGCCTACACCCTCTGTTCCTCTGCTGCCGCTAACCTCCTCACTGGACCTCGTTCTCTCCTGTCCCCCCGTCGACCTTCCCTTGGCCCGGAATGCCCTCCCTCCACACATCTGCCAAGCTAGTTCTCTTCCTCCCTTCAAAGCCCTACTGAGAGCTCACCTCCTCCAGGAGGCATTCCCAGACTGAGCCCCCTTTTCCCTCTCCTCCTCCCCATGCCCCCGCCCTACCTCCTTCCCCTCCCCACAACACTTGTATGTATATTTGTACATATTACTCTACTGATTTTACTTGTATAAATTTACTTTTCTATTTATTTTGTTAATGATGTTCATATAGCTTCAATTCTATTTGTCCTGACGATTTTGACACCTGTCTGCATGTTTTGTTTCATTGTCTGTCTCCCCCTTCTAGACTGTGAGCCCGTTGTTGGGTAGGGACCACCTCTATATGTTGCCGACTTGTACTTCCCAAGTGCTTAGTACAGTTCTCTGCACATGGTAAGCATTCAATAAATATGATTGAATGAATGAATGAATAAGTGGGGTAAGATGAGTAGAGAACATTGGATGGGGTCAAAAAATCAAAGGTCTCTGTGGGGGAGCAGTACAGATTTACCACAAGGCGGTGTGTGGGAGGGAAAGCAAAGGGAGGAAGGCGTAGAGTTTAAAGATAGCCCACTATTGTGTAAAGACTGTCTCTATCTGTTGCCAAATTGTACTTTCCAAGCATTTAGTACAGTGCTCTGCACACAGTAAGTGCTCAATAAATATGACTGAATGAATAAATGAATCTGGGGATAAGTGATCCTGCAAAGACAAGGCTTGGGGATAATGATGATAGTAATAATAATAATATTTTAAAGTGCTTACTATGTGCCAGACACTGTACTAACTGCTGGGGTGGATACAAACATATCAAGTTGTACACAGTCCCTGTCCCATTTGGGGCTCACAAAGTCTCAATCCCCATTTTACAGATGAGGGAACCGAGGTCCAGAGAAATAAAGTGACTTGCCCAAGATCACACAGCCGAAACAGTGCTTTGCATACAGTAAGCGCATAATAAATGTCATTATTATTATTATTATTATTATTAAGTGGCTGAGCTGGAATTAGAACCCATGACCTTCTGACTCCCAAGTCTGCATTCTATCCCCAGAGTACACTTATCACTTCCTTGGATGTACTGGGCTTTTCCTCAAGGCCCAGGGTACTGTCAACCTATCCACTCCTTCCCAGCCACCTCGGTTTTCCAGAAGCTTCTCTTTAACTGACTCCTCTGGGCTGGGGCTGGGGAGAAGAGGTTTCCCGGGCGGGAGAGAGACATAAGATCAGATCTGCTTTAGGAAATGGAGCTCATTTTTCTGAATCTGTGAAAGAGAGCATTTTGGGGAATGGAAAAGGGAGGAAGGGGGAATGTATGAGTGTCTGGGGACAGAGAGGAGAAGGAAGAAATGGAAGAGGAGAGAAAAAATCAGAGGAAAACAAAGGGGCAGAGAAAGAGAGAAGGAAGACTGAAATGGAGGAAGAGGAGGGAGAAGGAGAAAGAAGGAGACAGGAGGTGAGGGAAATGTAAGCAGACAGAAGAAAGACAGAAAGGGAGGAAGAGGGGAAAGAAGGAGAGAGAAAAGGAGAGGGGAGAGAAGGAGAGAGAAAAAGAGAAAGAAGGGCTGAGAGGCAAAAAGAGAAAGAGAGAAGGAAGACAGGAAGAGGAAGAAGAGGGAGAGGGAAAGATGGGCAGAGAGAAGGAAGACAGACGGGGAGGAAGAGGGGAGAGAGTGTGAGAGAGAGAGAAGGAGACAAAGGGATGGAGAGAGGCAAACGCAGAGATGGAAAACAGAGGAAGAGAAGGGAGAGAGGTGAGGGAAATATGGCATAGAGAGACAGAGACAGAGGGAAGGAAGAAGGCAGGGAGGAAGAGGAGGACAAGGGAGGGAGACTAAGGAAGAGGGAAAGATGGACAGAGAGAAAAGAAGACAAAGAGAAGAAGAAAGAGAAGGAGGGAGGGAAGAAGGGGATATAGGGAAGAGAAGGAGAGGGAAGGAGAGGCAGAGAGAATAGTTCTCAGAAAGGCCACAATAAATCAGGGAAGAACAAAATTTCTCAACGGATTAGATGCCCAATCAATCAATTAGTCGATCAAAGGTGTTTATCGAGCTCCATTGGATGGTAAACCTGGAAGAATTCCCACAGTTACATCCCAAAACCTCAGGGGCCCATCAATCTCGCTAAATGGGAAAACCAAAATGTTAGCACCAATTCAATTCTTCTTATTGCAAAATCGATGCCGAACGTGGGAAAAAAAAAGAAAAGAAAAGAAGAGAATGGAAACGTTTCTGCAAATGATTAAATAGGGGAGGGGTCAGGGTTGGGCTGGGAGTGGGTAACTGTTTGGAGATAAATTTAGAGTTTAAGCGACAGCAGGGAACGCTTTGTATCCTGCATGTCCATTGAAGAGATGTTTCAGTGAAGCAGAGAAGCAACACCGCCGAGTGGCTAGAACCCGGGGCCTGAGAGTCAGAAGGTCATGGGTTCTAATCCCGGCTCTGCCACTTATCTGCTGTATGATCTTGGGCAAGTCCCCTCCTCTCCCTCCCCATCCGCCCTGCCTTACCTCCTTCCCCTCCCCACAGCACATGTATATATGTTTGTACACATTTATTACTCTATTTATTTATTTATTTTATTTGTACATATTTATTTTATTTTGTTAATATGTTTTGTTTTGTTGTCTGTCTCCCCCTTCTAGACTGTGAGCCTGCTGTTAGGTAGGGACCGTCTCTATATGTTGCCAACTTGGACTTCCCAAGCGCTTAGTACAGTGCTCTGCACACAGTAAGCACTCAATAAATACGATCCCCACTGCACCTGTATATATGTATATATGTTTGTATATATTTGTTACTCTATTTATTTATTTATTTATTTTACTTGTACATATCTATTCTATTTATTTTATTTTGTTAATACGTTTGGTTTTGTTCTCTGTCTCCCCTTTTAGACTGTGAGCCCACTGTTGGGTAGGGATTGTCTCTATATGTTGCCAACTTGTACTTCCCAAGCGCTTAGTACAGTGCTCTGCACACAGTAAGTGCTCAATAAATATGATTGACGATGATGATGATGATGATGAATGAAAGCCACTTCACTTCTCTGGGCCTCAGGGACCTCATTTGTAAAATGGGGATTGAGACTGGGATTCCGATTTGGGACTGGGACTGCGTCCACCCCGATTTGCTTGTATCCACCTCAGTGCTTAGTACAGTGCCTGGCACAAAGTAAGTACTTAACAAACACCACAGTTATTATTATTATTATTATTACTGCCCATACTTGTTTACAAAACCGACACGAGCAGAAGGACGGTGATGGGATGGAGAAATGTATTCCCTCCGCCCACAAGCCCAGGACAGTCCTCTAGACTGGAAGCTCGTTGTGTTTAGGGACTGTGTCTATTTATTGTTCTTGCGTCCTCTCCCAAGCGCTTAGTACAGTGATCTGCATACAATAAGTGCTCAATCAATACGGTTGAATGAATGAATGACAGATATCAAGCAGGGCATGTCTCCATTTGACCAGAAGCAATCAATCAATCAATCAATCGTATTTATTGAGCGCTTATTGTGTGCAGAGCACAGTTTCCATTAGGGAAGCAGGTGGCTACAGCCTGGCCCTGGGAGTCAGAAGGACCTGGGTTCTAATCCTGGCTCTGCCACTTGTCTGCTGTGTGACCTTGGGCGAGTCACTTCACTTCTCTGGGCCTCAGTTCCCTCATTTGGAAAATGAGAATGAAGACAGTGAGCCCCATGTGGGATGGGGGCTTTGTCCACTTCAGTCACCTTGTATCGACCCCCCACGCTTAGTACAGTGCCTGGCACATTGTAAGTGCTTAACAAATACCAGAACTATTATTATTAGTCAGTCAGTCAGTTGCAATTATTGAGTACTAACTTTCTGCAGAGAGCTATAGTAAGCACTTGGAAGAGGACAATATAACAATAAAACAGATGGATTAACTTGTAACTACCCCAGGAAGAAGAAGAAAAGAAGAAGAAGAAGAAGAAGAAGAAAAAAGAAGAAGAAGAAGAAGAAGAAGAAAAAAAAAAAAAGAAGAAGAAGAAGAAGAAGAAGAAGAAGAAAGAAGAAGAAGACGAAGAAGAAGAAGAAGAAGAAGAAGAAGAAGAAGAAGAAGAAGAAGAAGAAGAAGAAGAAGAAGAAGAATAGCATTTGTTAAGCACTTACTATGTGCCAGGCACTGTTCTAAACACTGGGGTGGATGCAAGCAAAATAGGGTTGGACACAGTCCCTGTCCCACATGGGGTTCACAGTCTCTATCCCCATTTGACAGATGAGAGAACTGAGGCCCAGAGAAGTGAAGTGACTTGCCCAAGCTCACACAGCAGACAAGTGGCAGAGCCAGGATTAGAACTCATGACCTTCTGACTACCACGCCCGTGGTCTATGGAAGTCAGGTTGGACACAGTCCCTGTCCCACGTGGGGCTCCCACTCTTCATCCCCGTTTTACAGATGAGGGAACCGAGGCCCAGAGAAGTGAAGTGATTTGCCCAAGGTCACACAGCAGACAAGTGGTGGAGCCAGGACCACATCCCCTGACTCCAAACCCCATACTTCTGCCAAAAGGTACAAGTACCTTCATTATTATTATTATTAATATTATTATTATTTGCTCTCCCCCCACCCTCCCAGCCCCACAGTACTTACACAGCACTTGAAGCAGTGTGGCTCAGTGGAAAGAGCCCGGGCTTGGGAGTCAGAGGTCACGGGTTCAAATCCCGGCTCTGCCACTTGTCAGCTGTGTGACTTTGGGCAAGTCACTTGACTTCTCTGTGCCTCAGTTACCTCATCTGTAAAATGGGGATTAAGATTGTGAGCCCCACGTGGGACAACCTGATCACCTTGTATCCTCCTCAGCGCTTAGAACAGTGCTTGCCACATAGTAAGTGCTTAACAAATGCCATCATTATTATTATTATGTCTGTGCATATGTGTTATTCATTTATTTCTATTCATGTCTGTCTCCCATCCCCTAGACTGTGAGCCCGCTGTGGGCAGGGAATGCGTCCGTTTATTGTACCGTCCTCTCCTAAGCACTTAGTCCAGTGCTCTGCACAAAGTAAGTGCTCAATAAATAGGATTGAATGAACGAATGGGTAGGACGAACCCCATTTTCCGGATGAGACCTTGGCGGGGCGGAGAGGGGGAGCGGTGTTCTGCGGGGAGAGCTCGCCCTGAAACTAGGGCCTCACCCTGCTGTTGCGTGCCCCAAACCACAGTACACACGTACACACGTACACACACACACACACACACACACACACACACACAGGCACACACACTGTGAGCCCCACGTGAGACAGGGACTGTTTCCGACCCGATTTGCTTACACCCACCCCATTGCTTTGTACAGTGCCTGGCACATAGTAAGCGCTTAATAAATGCCATCATCATTATTATTATTATTAATTATTACACAGCATACACACCACAGCACACACCACACACATACCATGTCACACACACAATACACCTCACGCAGCCCACGCCACACAGCACACACACACACACAGAGCACCCACCACAAAACACACACATGCCACACTACACACACACCGTACACCACACATACCACCCGAGACACACAACACATGACACACACACCGTGCACCATACATGCCACAAACCGTACACCACACACATCACACAACACACATAACAGATGACACACACCATGCACCTTACATACCACACACCATACATAACACACACACACACACACCAAACACACATACCATACAACACACACAACACCTGACACACCCCATACACCTCACACACCATACAACACACACAAAAGATGACACACACACCATGCACCAAGCACTTAGTACAGTACTCTGCATAAAGTAAGCGCTCAATAAATACAATTGAATGAATGAATGACTGCACCATACAAACCATACACCATACACCCCACACAACACCCAACACACACCATAAACCATACATACCACACCCCATACACCACACACCACACACAACATACACACACCATACACCATGCATACCACACACCACCCACAAACCCACACCACACAAAACACACAGACACCACACAGACACGCTCACACTACATCCAAACACACCGACACCACACACCACACACACAAACACACCCAGGCACAGCACCCACACACCCCCGGCGGCCCAGCAGTAGCCCGCAGACAGGGATGGGACTCCAGGGACAAATAATAATAATAATAATGATGGCATTTATTAAGCACTTACTATGTGCAAAGCACTGTTCTAAGCGCTGGGGAAATTACAAGGTGATCAGGTTGTCCCACGGGGGGCTCACAGTCTTAATCCCCATTTTACAGATGAGGTAACTGAGGCCCAGAGAAGTTAGGTGACTTGCCCAAAGTCACACAGCTGACAAGTGGCAGAGCCAGAATTTGAACCCATGACCTCTGACTCCAAAGCCCGTGCTCTTTCCACTGAGCCACGCTGCTTCATAAATTGACCAGGATTTCTCCCAACTGGATTGTCTGCTCAGGAGAAGGGATGAGACCCAGGATTCCTTTATTTATCTGTATCGATGTCTGTCTCCCCCTCTCTAGACCGTGAGCTCCTTGTGGGCAGGAAATGTCACTATTTATTGTTGTATTGTACTTTCCCAAGCGTTTAGTATAGTGCTCCGCACACAGGAGGCGCTTAATAAATACGATTTAATTAATGAATGAATGATTCCGGGCCCTTTCTCTTCCCTCCTTTGATCACCATCTGCTTGTGGGAAGCAGCGCCATCTAGTGGAAAGAGCCCAAGGCCTGGGAGTCCCGGGACCTGTGTTCTAATCCTGCTGCCTCCTCTGGCCTGCTGTGTGACCTTAGGCAAGTCACTTCACTTCCCTCATCTACATAAAGGGGCTTCAATCCCTGTTCTCCCTCCTACTTAGACTGTGGACCCTGGGTAGAGCCTGATGACCTCTCCCCCTCGTCCCCCTCTCCATCCCCCCATCTTACTTCCTTCCCTTCCCCACAGCACCTGTATATATGTATATATGTTTGTACATATTTATTACTCTATTTATTTATCTTGTACAATTCTATTCTATTTATTTTATTTTGTTAATATGTTTGGTTTTGTTCTCTGTCTCCCCCTTTTAGACTGTGAGCCCACTGTTGGGTAGGGACTGTCTCTATATGTTGCCAACTTGTACTTCCCAAGCACTTAGTACAGTGTTCTGCACACAGTAAGTGCTCAATAAATACGATTGATTGATTGATTGATGACCTTGTATCTGCCCCAGCACTTAGTACGGTGCTTGGCCACATAGTAAGTGCTTCACAAAAAGCATGGCATAGTGGACAGAGCCTTAGTCTGGGAGTCAGAAGGTCATGGGTTCTAATCCCAGCTCCGCTGCTCGTCTGCTGTATGACCATGGGCAAGTCACTTCACTTCTCTGGGCCTGAGTTCTCTCTTCTGCAAAACGGGGATGGAGACTGTGAGCCCCATGTGGGACAGGGACTGTGTCCAACCTGATTTCCTTGTCTCCACCCCAGTGCTTAGTAGGGTGCCTGGCACATAGTAAGCACTTAACACATACCATCATGATTATTATTAAATACCACAATCATCATGGTTATTATCACCCAACTCTATAATAATAATGGCATTTATTAAGTGCTTACTATGTGCAAAGCACTGTTCTAAGCACTGGGGAGGTTATAAGGTGATGAGGTTGTCCCACAGGGGGCACACAGTCTTCATCCCCATTTTACAGATGAAGTAACTGGGGCCCAGAGAAGTTAAATGACTTGCCCAAAGTCACACAGCTGACAATTGGCGGAGTTGGGATTTGAACCCATGACCTCTGACTCCAAAGCCCGTGCTCTTTCCCCTGAGCCACGCAGCTTCTCTATCACTCACTCTCCCTCTCGTCTCCTTCACTGCCGACCCCTGGCCTATGCCACACATCCTGCTTAGCCCCTCTCATCATCATCATCATCAATCGTATTTATTGAGCGCTTACTGTGTGCAGAGCACTGTACTAAGCGCTTGGGAAGTACAAGTTGGCAACATATAGAGACAGTCCCTACCCAACAGTGGGCTCACAGTCTAAAAGACTCTCCTCCCACAAGAGTGAGACAACCCCCCCCACCACTCTCCCTCTCTGGGATGGGAACAGGGGGTAGAAGGACCAACTCCAGAACTCTGGCATCTCCCTCTGAGAGTGCTTTGACCCCTAGTCTTCCCCTCCTCCTCCTCCTCCTTGTCCTCCTCGTCCTCCTCTTCCTCCTCCTCCTCCTCCTCCTGCACAGCCCCGGGGAGAGTCTGTGTCATGGCCATCTGTGATCATTTCCTATTTCATAACTGGCTTACCTCACCCCATGAGGTCAGCAGGAATGCCTACTGGATTTAATTAGGATCTTGGTGCCTGCCAACAGTTCATCACTCATGGAATCAGGACACGGGGTGGGGTGGGGGAGGGCGGGGGGAGAGCCATGCCAAGGCCGGGGGAGGGGGACCAGAAATCCCGGGAGGGAGACAGGGAGGGGGGAGACAGGGGGAAAGAGAAATGACCTCCAAGGTCAGGTGAGGGGATAAAGTCTTTCTGCCATACCCCTTATTGGCACCGGGCAGAGGAGCAGCATGGCATAATGGCTACAGCCCGGGCCTGGGAATCAGCAGGGCATGGGTACTAATCCCAGCTCCTCCACTTGTCTGCTGAGTGACCTTGGCCATGTCACTTCCCTTCTCTGTGCCTCAGTTCCCTCATCTGTCAAATGGGGATTGAGGCTGTGAGCCCCACATGGGACAGGGACTGTGTCCAACCCGATTCGCTTGTATCCACCCCGGCTCTTAGTGTAGTGCCTGGCAAATAGTAAGCGCTTAACAAATGCCATCGTTATTATTATTAATTATTATTAATGAGCTAATAGTGAATATTGATACATGTGCCTCTATTAGCTGTGAATATAAGGGCCCGTGAAGCTGAAGTGGGGGGTCTGGGGGGAGAGGGGAATGGAGGGAGGAACTTTGAGGGCTTTGCTACGGTAGAGGTTGGGGTCTTCTCGGGGTGTGGGGGGGATGGGAAGGAGGGGGAAAGGCGTGAAGGGTGGGAGGGGGCTGGAACTAACTCAGTGAGGAGCCAGGGGAGCCCTCTGTCCATCCTTCCTTCTGTCATCAATCGTATTTATTGAGCACTTACTATGTGCAGAGCACTGTACTAAGCGCTTCTGTCTGTCTGTCTGTCTGTCTGGGCCAATTGGGAGTAGCTAGGGAGGCAGTGTGTCTTAGTAGAAAGAGCACAGGCCTTGTAGTCTGGCTGCTAAACCTGACTCTGGTACTTATTAGTATTATTATTATAGTATTTGTTGAGTGCTTACTATGTGCCAGGCACTCTACTAAGCGCTGGCGTGGATACAATCAAATTGGGTTGGACACATTCCCTGTCCCACATGGGGCTCACAGTCTCATTCCCCATTTTCCAGATGAGGTAACTGAGGCCCAGAGAAGTTAGTGACTTGCCCAAAGTCACACAGCTATAAGTGGCAGAGCCGGGATTAGAACCCACGACCTCTGACTCTCAAGCCCGGGCTCTTTCCACTAAGCCACGTGGCTTCTTCTCTGCTTAGTGACCTCTGTGAGCCCTATGTAGGTCAGGAATTGTGTCCAACCGGATTATCTTGTATCTATTCCAGCTCTTAGAACAGTGCCTGGCACACAGTAAGCTCTTAACAAGTGGCATAAAAAAAGACATCACTTCTTTGGGCCTTGGTTTCCCCATCTGTGAGCCCCGTTTGGGCCAGGGACTGGGTCTGATTTTAATCCTGTCTCTCGGCCACGTGTCTGTTATGTGACCTTGGGAAAGTCACTTCACTTCTCTCAGCTTCAGTTACCTCATCTGGAAAATGGGGATTAAGAGTGTGAACCCCTTGTGGGACAGGGACTGATAAACTTTTATCAACCCTAGCATTTTGTTAGTATGTTTGGTTTTGTTCTCCGTCTCCCCCTTTTAGACTGTGAGCCCACTGTTGGGTAGGGACTGTCTCTATATGTTGCCAACTTGTACTTCCCAAGTGCTTAGTACAGTGCTCTGCACACAGTAAGCGCTCAATAAATACGATTGATGACGATGATGATGATGATGATGATGATGATGATGATGATTTAGATCAGTGCTTGGCACATAGTAAGCACTTGATTATTATTATTATCTGATCATCTCGTATGTTCCCCAGTGTTTAGCAAAGTGCTTGGTACAAGTAATAATAATGATCGTCGTATTCGTTAAGCACTTACTAAGTGTCAGGCACTATTGTAAGCACTGGGGTGATTAATAGTGGGATGGGGTGGCTTCCTTTCGAGAGATGGTGGACAGGGAAGAAGATTCAGAAGCCTGAAGACCTTGTGAAAGGACTCTCAACTTCTGTTCTTCCTTGTGAAAGCACCAATCGATTAGTCAATCAGTCCTATTTATTGAGCGTTTACTATGTGCAGAGAGCTTTAGAAGTGCAGACAGAGGAGCCTTGCTTGGGCTGTTGGCTGGCCCGTGAGGTCATTTTTTTTCATCCAACATTCTACCTTCAATCAATCAATCAATCTTTTTTATGGCATTTGTTAAGTCCTTACTATGTGTCAAACCCTGTTCTAAGCCCTGTGGTAGGTGCGAGTTAATTACGGCCCGCAAAGGGCTCACAGTCTAAGTAGGAGGGAAAATAAGTATTTAATTCCCACTTACAGATGAAGAAACTGAGGCATAGAGGAAAGGAAATGACTTGGCCAATGTCACACAGCAAGCAACTGGCAGAGCAGGGAATAGAACCCAAGACGTCTGACTTTCTGGCCCGTGATTTTTCCACTAGGCCATGCCACTTCTCAGTGGTATTTCTTGGGCTCTTCCCATGCGCCGCGTGGCTCGGTGGAAAGAGCCTGGGCTTGGCAGTCAGAGGTTGTGGGTTCTAATCCTGACTCTGCCACTTTCATTCATTCATTCAATCGTATTTATTGAGCGCTTATTGTGTGCAGAGCACTGTACTAAGCACTTGGGAAGTACAAGTTGGCAACAAATAGAGATGGTCCCTACCCAACATTGGGCTCACTTGTCAACTGTGGGACTTTGGGCAAGTCACTTAAGTTCTCTGGGCCTCAGTTACCTCATCTGTAAAATGGGGATTAAGACTGTGAGCCCCACGTGGGACAACCTGATGACCTTGTATCTACCCCAGTGCTTAGAACAGTGCTAGGCACATAGTAAGCGCTTAACAAATACCAATATTATGTGATTTGTACTTCCCCAGTGCTTAGTACAGTGCTCTGCACACAATAAATATGATTGAATGAATGAATGAATGTGCAGAGCACTGTACTAAGCACTTGGGAGCATACAGTATAATAGAGTTGACAGACATATTCCCCGTCCATGAGGAGCTTGCATTCTTGAGGTGGAGACAGATGTGAAAATAAATTATGAACATCTGCTTAAGTGCTGTAGGGCTGAGGGTGGGGTGAATATCAAGTGGTGAAAGGCCACAGATGCATTTGTTCATTTAGCTGCATTCATTAAGCACTTACTGTGCAGAGCACTGCACTAAGAGCTTGGGAAAGTACAATACAACACTAAACAGTGACATTCCCTGCTCACAATGAGCTCACAGTCTGGAGTGGGGGAGACAGACATCAGTACAAATAAAATGACAGATATATGCATAAGTGGTGTGGGGCTGGGAGGGAGGGAAGAACCAAGGGAGCAAGTCAGGGTGTTGCAGAAGGGAGTGGGAGATGAGGAAAAGTGGGGCTTAGTCTGAGAAGGTCTCTTGGAGGAGATGAGCCTTCGATAAGGCTTTGAAGAAGGAAAGAGTAATTGTCTGCGGGATTTGAGGAGGGACGGCATTCTAGGCCAGAGGCAGGATGTGAGCCAGGGGTCCGCAGTGAAACAGAAGAGATGGAAGCCCAGTGAGAAGGATAGCAGCACCAGAGAAGAAAAGCATGTGGGCTGGTATGTAGGAGAGAAGTGAGGTGAGGTCGAAGGGGACGAGGGGATGGACGGCTTTAAAGCCAATGGTGAGGAGATTTTGTTTGATACGGAGGTCGATGGGCAACCACTGGAGGTTTTTGAAGAGGGGGGTGATGTATCCTGAACGCTTCTGTAGAAAGATGATCCAGGCAGCGGAGTGAAGTATGGACATAGAGATCCAAGTGTCTTCAAGAAGGATCAAACCAAGCCCAACCGACTAGAACGTAATGCCGTTTCATTCTGAGTGTGTGGGATTGAAGGCTGAGGGGCTTTTGTGGAGGGGGTGGGAGGTAGGGAGATGGCCCTAGCAGAAAAGACTCACTGTGGGCCTGGAATGTGCCTGTATATCGTTCTGTTGTACTCTCCCAAGTGCTTAGTACAGTGCTCAATAAGAGCTTAATAAATACGATTGAATGAATGAATGGATGAATGAATTAAAAGGGCTTGGCGGCGGGGAGGCAGGCTTCCGAGAGATAATCAGGCAGGAAAATCTTTCCCAGCTCACTCTTCCCACTGACTTTTCCATCACTGTAGATAACACCACTATCCTGCCTATCGCACCAGTCCATAACCACATCCTCGACCCATCTCTCTCATCGGACTCTCATTCAGTCTTAATCCTATCAGTTGCACTTTCACAACATTTTTAGAGTCCGCCCTTTCCTCGCCATCCGAAGGGCTTCTATGCTGAGCCAAGCACTCATCATTACCCACCCTGACTACTGCCTCAGCCTCCTCGCTGACCTCCCTGCCTCTTCTTTTCACTCCGTCACCCAGATATGTTTCTAAAACATCATTCTTCATCTCTCTTCCAAGCGCCCTGCAATGGTTGCTCATTCCTCTCTGCATCGAGCTTTAAATTCATTCAGTCGTATTTATTGAGTGCTTATTGTGTGCAGAGCACTGTACTAAGCGCTTGGGAAGTACAAATCGGCAACATATGGAGACAATCCCTACCCAACAACAGGCTCACACTCACAGTCTAGAAGGCCTGTTTAGAGCCTTCATTCATTCATTCATTCATTCATTCATTCTATCGTATTTATTGAGCGTTTACTGTATGCAGAGCACTGTTCTAAGCACTTGGGAAAGACAATTCAGCAACAAAGAGAGACCCTCCCTGCCCACAACGGGCTCACAGTCTGGAAGGGGAGAGACAGACAGCAAAACATGTAACAGGCATCATTCATTCATTCTATCGTATTTATTGAGCACTTACTGTGTGCAGAGCACTGTACTAAGCGCTTTGGAAGAACAATTCAGCAACAAAGAGAGACCCTCCCTACCCACAACGGGCTCACAGTCTACAAGGGGGGAGACAGACAGCAAAACATGTAACAGGCATCATTCATTCATTCTATCGTATTTACTGAGAGCTTACTGTGTGTAGAGCACTGTACTAAGCGCCTGGGAAGGACAATTCAGCAACAAAGAGAGACCCTCCCTGCCCACAGCAGGCTCACAGTCTAGAAGGGGGGAGACAGACAGCAAAACAGGCATTAGAGAAGCAGCGTGGCTCAGTGGAAAGCACTTAGAATGGTGCTTTGCACATAGTAAGTGCTTAAAAAGTGTCATTATTATTATTACTATCAATCAATCAATCAATCAATCGTATTTATTGAGCGCTTACTGTGTGCAGAGCACTGTACTAAGCACTTGGGAAGTACAAGTTGGCAACATATAGAGACAGTCCCTACCCAACAGTGGGCTCACAGTCTAGAAGGGGGAGACAGAGAACAAAACCAAACATATTAACAAAATAAAATAGAATAGATATGTACAAGTAAAATAAATAGAGTAATAAATATGTACAAATGTATACATATATACAGGTGCTGTGGGGAAGGGAAGGAGGTAAGATGGGGGGATGGAGAGGGGGGCGAGGGGGAGAGGAAGGAGGGGGCTCAGTCTGGGAAGGCCTCTTGGAGGAGGTGAGCTCTCAGTAGGGCCTTGAAGGGAGGAAGAGAGCTAGCTTGGCAGATGGGCAGAGGGAGGGCATTCCAGGCCAGGGGGAATGTACCCTTCCCACAGCAAGTTTACAATCTAGAGGGGGATTCATTCAACTATTCATTCAATCGTATTTATTGAGTGCTTACTGTGTGCAGAGCACTGTACTAAGCGCTTGGGAAGTCCAAGTTGGCAACATATAGAGACGGTCCCTACCCAGCAATGGGCTCACAGTCTAGAAGGATAATGCCCCCCAACACTGTTTTACAATCTCAGGCATTCAGTACATTGCTCTGAACAAAGTAAGGGCTCGATAAATACTACTTTATTTCATTCATTCATTCAATCGTATTTATTGAGCACTTACTGTGTGCAGAGCACTGTACTAAGCACTTGGGAAGTACAAGTCACTCAGCCTGTCCCCCTTGGTATCCATGTTCATTGTTATACTGTACTCTCCCAAGCGCTTAGTACAGTACTTTGCACACAGTGAGTACTCAATAGATATGATTGAACAAATGAATGAATCCTGGCTCCCGTCCTACTAATTCTTGGTGATTCCTCCATCCACCCAATTCCCTTAGCATTTAGGTACAGGCCTCTAAGCTCCTTTTTATGGTATTTATTAAGCATTTAACAAATACCATAATAATAATAATAATAATGGTATTTGTTAACCATTTAACAAATACCATAATAATAATAATGATGATATTTGTTAAGCACTGACTATGTGCCTAGCACTGTTCTAACCACTGGGAAGATACAACGTTATCAGGTTGTCCCAGGTGGGGCTCACAGTCTTACTCTCCATTTTAGAGATGAGGTAACTGAGGCACAGAGAAGAGAAGTGACTTGCCCAAAGTCACACAGGTGACAAGTGGTAGAGCCAGGATTAGCACCCACAACCTCTGACTCCCTAGCCCGGGCTTTTTCTGCTAAGCCACAGTGCTTCTCTATAGTATTAGACTGTAAACATCTTGAGAGCAGGGATCGTGTCTACTCACTCTGTTGTACTCTCCTAAGCACTCAGTACAGCGCTCTGCACACACTAGACTGCAAACTCTCTGAGGATAGAGATCATGTCCACTAACTAATAATAAAAATAATTGTAGTATTTGTTCATTCATTCATTCAATCGTATTTATTGAGTGATTAAGCATTATTAAGCATTTGGGAGAGTACAATAAACAGATACATTCCCTGCCCACAACAAACTTGCAGTCTAGAGATGAACTTATGGTTTACAGAGTTTGTTAAGTGCTGTGTGCCAGGCACTGTACTAAGCACCGCCTCTTTGGGATGGGTGAGTAAAAATAAAAATAATAAAAATGGAATTTGTTAAGCACTGAGGAGTGGATAAAAGCAAATCAGGTTGGATATGGTCCATGACCCATGTGGGGCTAACGGGCTCAATTCCATTTTACAGATGAGGGCACTGAGACACAGAGCTTAGAACAGTGCTTGGCACATAGTAAGTGCTTAACAAGTACCATTATTATTATTGTTACTATTGTTCTCTCCCAAGTGATCAGTACAGTGTTCTGCACACAATAAACTGTGAGCTCCTTGACAGCAGGGATCGTATCTACTAACTCTTTTGTTCAGTACAGTGCTCTGCTCACAGTAATAATAATAATAATAATAATGATGATGGCATTTGTTAAGCGCTTACTATGTGCGAAGCACTGTCCTAAGTGCTGGGGGGGAGGGATACAAGGTGGTCAGGTTGTCTCACGTGGGGCTCACAGTTTTAATCCCCATTTTACAGATGAGGTCACTCGGTGCTTCTCTAGACTGTACAGTAGACTTTAAGCCCTTTGAAGGCAGGGATCATGTGTACTGTACCCTCACAAGTGCTTAATGCCATGTTCAACCCAGAGTAGGTAATCAGCTCCTTGAGAGTAGGGATCTTGTCTCCTCATGCTATTGTCCTCTCCCAAGCGCTCAGTACAGTGCTCTGTACCCAATAGGTGCTCAACCAGTACAGTTGACTGACTGATGGGATCTGAGCTGGCCCAAGACAAGGATTTCTAAATTCAGGGAGATTTCCCCAGATTGCAGACAAGAGGTCTCAAATCCAGGGAAAGGTAGGCCCACCCAGGTGATTCCAGCAGGGTTAATAATAATAATAGTAATAATGATAATAATCATAATGGTGTTTGCTAAGAGCTTACTATGTGCAAGGCATCATACTAAGCGCTGGTGAATACAAGCAAATGGGGTTGGGCACAGTCCCTGGCCCATGTGGGGCTCACAACCTTCATCCTCATTTTCCAGATGAGGTCCCTGAGGCCCAGAGAAGTGAAATCAATCAATCAATCAATCGTATTTATTGAGCATTTACTGTGTGCAGAGCACTGTACAAAGCGCTTGGGAAGTACAAGTCGGCAACGTATAGAGACAGTCCCTACCCAACAGTGGGTTCACAGTCTAAGAGGTGGGCTCACAGTCTAAAAGATAATAATAATAAATAAATAATAATGATAATAATGATAATAATAATAATGACGGTATTTGTTAAGCACTTACTATGTGCCAAGCACTGTTCTAAGCACTGGGGTAGATACAGGGTAATCAGGTTGTTCCACATGGGGCTCACAGTTTTAATCCCCATTTTACAGAGGAGGTAACTGAGGCACAGAGGAGTTAAGTGACTTGCCCAGAGTCACACAGCTGATAAGTAGCGGAGCCGGGATTAGAACCTACTACCTCTGACTCCCAGGACTGGGCTCTACCCACTAGGCCAGGCTAATTGCCCCCACAACTTTGCCCAGCGCCCACAGATGCTCACCAGTCATGCCCCGAGGGCCTTGTCGGAGAGAGCGGGCCCTCCCTTCCCAAGGCCTGCCAAGGCCTCAGGCCTCCATGCTTTCTGTCTGAGCACCATTTCCACCCCTCCTTCTCTCTCCCCCGCCCTGTCCCCCTCTACCCTCCTCCCTCCCTCTCCCCCCTTTCTACCCCCCAACAACCCCCCTCCCCTCAAACCCGCCGTTTCGGTTTTCCAGCCCCCTGAGGGTTTTCATTACCTCAGACAAGGACTCCAGAGACAAATAAAGGTCTCTGCTCAGGGTGAAGCTACTGAAGCAAAAAATAATAAACTTTCACGAGCGTGTTTCAATTTTCACTTGCCTTTACGGCCCAAGGTGCTTTTCATTTTCGTAATTGCTGCTGGACTGTTAGCAATGCCACATGTTACAGACTTGTTCGGCGGGGAGTGGGGTGGAGAGGAAGCGGGAAGTCGGGGAGAGAGTGAGAGAGAGACGAGACAGAGGAGATGGGGAGAGGAATAGAACAAGAGAGAGGAGGCAGAGTGTAACAGAAATAATAATAGTGGTATTTAATAATCATAATAATTAATAATTATTCATTCATTTATTCAATCATCTTTATGGAGGACTTACTGTGTTCAGAGCAGAGCCCTCCGGAGAGTACAATATATCATGGCTCAGAGGTCATGGGTTCTAATTCCAGCTTTGCTACTTGTCAGCTGTGTGACTTTGGGCAAGTCACTTCACTTCTCTGTGCATCATTACCTCATCTATAAAATGGGGATTAAGACTGTGAGCTCCACGTGGGACAACCTGATTACCTTGTATCTACCCCAGTGCTTAGAACAGTGTTGGCACATAGTAAGCGCTTAACAAATATCATTATTATTATATTATTATCATTATAATTATGGTATTTGTTAAGTGCTTACTATGTGCCGGGCACTGTTCTAAGCACTGGGGTGGAGACAGGAAAATCAGGTTGAATATAGTTCCTATCTCACCTGGGGTTCACAGTCTCAAATGAGGGAACTGAGATGCAGAGAAGTAAAGTGACTTGCCCAAGGTCACAGAGAAGACAAGAGTCACACAGAGAAGAGTCCTCGAATTTCTCTGCTAAGCATGTACTATGTATGGGCCAGGCACTGTACTAAGCGATGGGGTAGATACAAGCAAATTGGGTTCGACACAGAAAAAGGGTGAAAGACAGAGAGAGAAAGAGAGTGACAGAGAAGGACAGAGAAAGAAAAAGAGAGAGAGGAGGACACAGACAGAGTGATAGAGATAGAAAATGGGAGAAAGAAAAACAGAAGAAAAAGTGGAAACAGAGGAGAAGCAGCATGGCCTAATGGATAGAGCATGGGCCTGGCAGTCAAAAGGACCTGAATTCTAATCTCCGCTCTGCCATCACGCCCGCCAGCTCTTCCGTACATTCAACTCCCTTCTCAGGCCCCCAGTTCCTCCCCCTCCTCCTTCCCTCACCCCCAACGATCTGGCCTCCTACTTCATTAACAAAATTAAATCCATCAGGTCTGAACTCCCCAAAGTCACTTCCCCCCCTTCTCCAACCCCCCGGCTCTCAACACTGTCTGCTACTCTCCCATCCTTCCCAGCAGTATCCTCAGAGGAGCTCTCCTCCCTGCTCTCAAGTGCTACTCCGGCCACCTGTGCTTCTGACCCCATTTCCTCTCATCTCATGAAATCTCTCGCTCCATCCCTTCTCCCCTCCTTAACTTCCATCTTCAACCGCTCACTCTCCACTGGTTCCTTCCCCTCTGCCTTCAAACATGCCCATGTCTCTCCCATCCTAAAAAAACCCTCTCTTGACCCCACCTCACCTTCTAGTTATTGCCCCATATCCCTCCTACCATTCCTTTCCAAACTCCTTGAACGAGTTGTCTACACGCGCTGCCTAGAATTCCTCAACAACAACTCTCTCCTCGACCCCCTCCAGTCTGGCTTCCGTCCCCTACATTCCATGGAAACTGCCCTCTCAAAGGTCACCAATGACCTCCTGCTTGCCAAATCCAATGGCTCATACTCTGTCCTAATCCTCCTCGACCTCTCAGCTGCCTTCGACACTGTGGACCACCCCCTTCTCCTCAACACGCTATCTGACCTTGGCTTCACAGACTCCGTCCTCTCCTACTCCTCCTCTTACCTCTCCGGTTGTTCATTCTCAGTCTCTTTTGCAGGCTCCTCCTCCCCCTCCCATCCTCTTACTGTGGGGGTTCCCCAAGGTTCAGTGCTTGGTCCCCTTCTGTTCTCGATCTACACGCACTCCCTTGGTGACCTCATTCGCTCCCACGGCTTCAACTATCATCTCTACTCTGATGACACCCAGATCTACATCTCTGCCCCTGCTCTCTCCCCCTCTCTCCAGGCTCACATCTCCTCCTGCCTTCAGGACATCTCCATCTGGATGTCTGCCCACCACCTAAAGCTCAACATGTCAAAGACTGAACTCCTTGTCTTCCTTCCCAAACCTTGCCCTCTTCCTGACTTTCCCATCTCTGTTGACGGCACTACCATCCTTCCCATCTCACAAGCCCGCAACCTTGGTGTCATCCTCGATTCAGCTCTCTCATTCACCCCTCACATCCAAGCCGTCACCAAAACCTGCTGGTCTCAGCTCTGCAACATTGCCAAGATCCGCCCTTTCCTCTCCATCCATACCGCTACCCTGCTCATTCAAGCTCTCATCCTATCCCGTCTGGACTACTGCATCAGCCTTCTCTCTGATCTCCCATCCTCGTGTCTCTCTCTACTTCCATCCATACTTCATGCTGCTGCGCAGATTATCTTTGTCCAGAAACACTTTGGGCATATTACTCCCCTCCTCAAAAATCTCCAGTGGCTACCAATCAATCTGCGCATCAGGCAGAAACTCCTCACCCTGGGCTTCAAGGCTGTCCATCACCTCGCCCCTTCCTACCTCACCTCACTTCTCTCCTTCTACAGCCCAGCCCGCACCCTCCGCTCCTCCGCCGCTAATCTCCTCACCGTACCTCGTTCTTGCCTGTCCCACCATCGACCCCCGGCCCACATCATCCCCCGGGCCTGGAATGCCCTCCCTCTGCCCATCCGCCAAGCTAGCTCTCTTCCTCCCTTCAAGGCCCTACTGAGAGCTCACCTCCTCCAGGAGGCCTTCCCAGACTGAGCCTCTTCCTTCCTCTCCCCCTCCTCCCCCTCTCCATCCCCCATTTTACCTCCTTCCCTTCCCCACAGCACTTGTATATATGTATATATGTTTGTACATATTTATTACTCTATTTATTTATATATTTATTTTACTTGTACATATCTCTTCTATTTATTTTATTTTGTTAGTGTGTTTGGTTTTGTTCTCTGTCTCCCCCTTTTAGACTGTGAGCCCACTGTTGGGTAGGGACTATCTCTATATGTTGCCAATTTGTACTTCCCAAGCGCTTAGTACAGTGTTCTGCACATAGTAAGCGCTCAATAAATACAATTGATGATGATGATGATTTGGCCACTCTGTGACCTTAGGCAAGAAACTTCACTTCTCTGTGCCTCAGTTACCTCATCTGTAAAAAGGGGTTAAGGTTCTGAGCCCCATGTAGGATATAGCCTGTGTCCAACCTGATTAATTTGTAAAAACCACAGTGCTTAGTGCAGTGCCTGGCACATAGTAAGTGCTTAACAAATACCATTAAAAAAAGAGATAGAGAGAGATGGAATGGTTGGAAAGAGAGGGGAGAGGGGAGACAACTATAGAGACAGAAGAGGAGAGAGTGTGAGAAAGAGGTTGAGAAGGAGAGAGAGGAGATGGAGAGAAAAAGGGAGACACAGGCGACAGAGAGATAGAAGCAGTGCGGTCTAGTGGATAGAGCACAGGCCTAGGAATCAGAAGGACATGAGCCCTAAGCCCAGCTCCACCCCTTCTCTGATGTGTGACCTTGGACAAGTCACTTCACTTCTCTTGGCCTCAGTTCCCTCATCTGTAAAATGGGGATTGAGACTGGGAGCCCCATGCAGGACAGGGACTAAGTCCAACCTGATAAATCTAGAGCTACCCCAGGGCTTATTACAGTGTCTGGCACATAGTAAGCCCTTAGCAAATACCACAGTTATTATCGTTATTATTATCATTATAGGAGAAAGAAAGAAAAAGAGATGAGAGAGAGTGAAAGAGACAGATTGGGAGAAAGATATAATAATAACGACTATAATAGTTGTGATCACAATAATTGGGGAGTTTTTCTGTCAGTCGAATAATGTACTAAGGCCTGGGGAATATACAAGATAATCAGGTCCCACATGGGGTTCACCGTCTAAATTGGAGGGAGCACAGGGATTAATCCCCATTCTGCAGATGAGGGAACCGAGGCAAAGGGAAGTGAAGTGACTTACCCAAGGTCACACCCAGAGAAGAGACAGAAAGGGGATATAGAGGCTAGAAAGAGACCGAGAGAGAAGGCAGCCCAAGATCTACTCTCCCAAGCGCTTAGTACACAGTAAGTGCTCAATAAAGACAATTGAATGAATGAACGAATAGAGAGAAGGGGAGAGAGAATGAGAAAGAGATTGAAAGAGAGACAGAGAGGAGAGAAATTCTTTGCTTTTATTTAGTCTCTCAAGAGGCTGCAAATTTTCCACGGGCTTAGCCCTGACCCTGCCTGTGTCGATTCCAGCCTTAAAGCCGCAACCATCCATAATGGCACCTCTCTCCTCTGGAGACTTTGCTGTTGACAGCTGCCCGAAACCGCATTTCAGCCACGACAATAAAGCGATTTTATTGTCTTTTCAAGGAGGCGCCGGTCCAGGACACGGTGCCGTCTCATGACTGAGTGTGTGTAAAATGGAAGGAATTTTGAGGTGTGTGCCCTCTTCCAAGAGGACTCTAAGGGACTTTTTTGGGCGGCTTTCATCTGACAGGGGCCGGGCCACTCTGTTTTGTTTGAAATGTCAGGAAAGGTTAAGGGGCCTTGAATAATAACGGGAGGGGTCCAAGACTTTGAGAGACAATAAGCCAATATTTCTATTTCACCCACCTGGCCACGCTGCTTAGTTGAAAGAATTTGGGCCGGATAATCCAGGGACTTGTTTTTTTAAAAAAAATTTTTTAAATGGTATTTGTTAAGCACTTACTATGTGCCAGGCACTGTAATAGTAATAACTGCAGTATTTGTTAAGTGTATACTACGTGCCAGGCACTATACTAAGCACTGGGGTGGATACAAGCAAATGGGGTTGGAGACAGTTCATGTCCCATGTGGGGCTCACTGTCTCAATCCCCATTTTACAGATGAGGTAACTGAGGCACAGAGAGGTGAAGTGACTTGCGCAAGGTCACCGAGCAGATAACTGGTGGAGCCAGGATTAGAACCCATGACCTTCTGACTCCCAGGCCCCGGGTCGATCCACTATGCCATGTTACTAAGTGCTGAGGTAAATAAAAGTTAATCATTCAGTCATATTTCATTCAATCATATTTACTGAACCCTTACCCTGTGCAGAGCACTGTACTAAGCTCTAGTACACTGCTTTGCACACAGTAAGCACTCAATAAATACAAATGAATAAATATTAAGCACTCGGGAGAGTCCAATATTACAATAAATGGACACATTCCCTGCCCACAAGAAGCTTACAGTCTAGAAATGAGCTCAGGTTAGACATAGTCCCTGTCCCAAATGGGGTTCACAGTCTTCATCCCCATTTCCAGATGAGGTAACTGAGGCAGAGAGAAGTGAAGTGGCTTACCCAAGGTTATACAGCAAAGGAGTGGTGGAGCCGGGATTAGAACCCAGGTCCTTCTTTTTCCCAGGCCTGTGTTCTATCCACTAGGCCACAGTTCTGGGTTCTAATTCCACCTCCGCTGCTTGCCTGCTTTTTGACCTTGGACCAGTCACTTTGCTTCTCTGGCCCCAGTTCTCTCATCTGTAAAATGGGGGTTCAGTACCTGTGCTCCCTCCTACTCAGAATGTGACCCCCCTGTGGGACTTGATGGTCTTGTATCTACCCCAGCACTTAGCACAGTGCTTGGCACATAGTAAGTGCTTACTAAATAATATTATTAATGGTAATAGTAATAATAAGTATCATTATTAACTGCTCCATCCCATTCCGAGAGTGGCCCAAGAGGCTTGAGAAAGCACCGCCTCTTTGGGATGGGTGAGTAAAAATAAAAATAATAAAAATGGTATTTGTTAAGCATTTACCATGTGTCCAGCACTGTTCTAAGAGCTGGGGTGGATCAGGTCAGATACCTTAAGCAGCATGGCTCAGTGGAAAGAGCCTGGGCTTGGGAGTCAGAAGTCATGGGTTCTAATCCCAGCTCCACCACATATCTGCTGTGTGACCTTGGGCAAGTCACTTAACTTAGACTCAGTTACCTCATCTGTAAAATGGGGATTAAGACTGTGAGCCCCATGTGGGACAACCAGATCACCTTCTATCCCCCCCAGCACTTAGAACAGTGCTTTGCATGTAGTAAGCGCTTAACAAATACCATCATTATTATTATCATACTGCCCCTTTCCCTTGATGGGGGTCACAGTCTAGGAAGGAGGGAGTAGAATTGAATCCCCATTTTACAGCTGAAAAACCTGAGGCCCAGAGAAATGAAGTGACCAGCCCAAGGTCACACAGCAGGCAACGGGCAGAACCAGGATTAGAACTCGGCTCCTCTAACTCCCAGGCCTGGGCTCTAACCATTAGACCATACTGCTTCTATCCTTTCAAAAGAGACAGAAAACAACACCCTTTGTGCTCTCTTCCCCATGGGTTCTCCCTCTTTTTCTCTCTCTGAGCCTTACTCTCACTTACCAAATATGCTCTATCTTCATATAAATATTTCCCTGTGTCTACAAAGTCAGAGACACCCGCCCTCTCTCCCAGCTCCTGTCTGTGTGGTCCATCCCACTCGGTCTGTGAACTTCTCTGCTGCCATTTGGGAAATTCAGACAATCCTGACAGCATTCCAATGACTGACTGTCGCCTGGGGAAATGAAGTTTTGTTTTGTTTTTGTTTGTTTTTTTTGTTTGTTTCTTCTTCAGCAGCATTCACTGCATGCTCTGTGCCAAATGCTATGCTTAGAACACAGCTCTCGGATCGATCAAACAGCGATGTTTATTGAGCGCCGACTGTGTGCAGAGCACTGTACTAAGTGTTTTTTTGGAGCTTGGGGATTCAATAAGCGCTTACTATGGGCCAGGCACTGTACTAAGCACTGGGGTCAATACAAGCTAATCAGGTTGGACACAGGCCCTGTCCCACGTGGGGCTCACAGTCTTCATCCCCATTTGACAGAGGAGGGAACTGAGGCACAGAGAAGTGACTTGCCCAAGATCACTCAGCAGACAAGTGGCGGGGGTGGGATTAGAACCCAGGCAGCGTGGCTCAGCGGAAAGAGCCCGGGCTTTGGAGTCAGAGGTCACGGGTTCAAATCCCAGCTCTGCCAATTGTCAGCTGTGTGGCTTTGGGCAAGTCAGTTAACTTCTCTGGGCCTCAGTTACCTCATCTGTATAATGGGGATTAAGATTGTGAGCCCCACATGGGACAACCTGATCACCTTGTAACCTCCCCAGCGCTTAGAGCAGTGCTTTGCACATAGTAAGTGCTTAATAAATGCCATTATTATTATTATTATTATTCTGAATTCCAGCCTCGGGCTCTAGCCACTAGACTACACTGCTTCTCAGCACTTGGGAGAGTACAATGCGATCAAGTTCTTGGACGCCATCCCTGCCCACCAAGAGCCTACGGTCTAGATGGGGAGACAGACATTAAAATAACTTACAGACAGATACGGACAGGAGTTCTGTGGAGGGACAAATACCCAGGTGATTAAGTGGAGCAATCCCACAAAAAGTTCTGATCCCACCTCTATCACTTCCCTGCTGTGTGACCCTGGAAAAGCCTAGTGGAAAGAGCATTCATTCATTCAATCGTATTTATTGAGCGCTTACTGTGTGCAGAGCACTGTACTAAGCGCTTGGGAAGTACAAATCGGCAACAGATAGAGACGGTCCCTACCCAAAAACGGGCCCACAGTCTGGAAGGGGGAGACAGACAACAAAACAAAACATGTAGACAGGTGTCAAAATGGGCCTGGGAGAAGGTCGTGGGTTCTAATCCCGTCTGTGCCACTTGTCTGCTTTTTAACTTTGGACAAGTCACTTCACTTCTCTGGGCCTCAATTATTTCATCTGGAAAATGGGGATTGAGACTGTGAGCACCATGTGGGGCAGGGTCTGTGTCTAACCTGATTTGATTGTACCCACCCCAGTGCTTAGTACAGTGGTTGGCGCATAGTAAACGCTTAATAAATACCATTATTATTATCATCATTATTATTATTATCATTATTATTCTATACTGCGAGCCCATTGTTGGGTACTATATGTTGCCAATTTGTACTTCCCAAATGCTTAGTACAGTGCTCTGCACACAGTACGTACTCAATAAATACGATTGAATAAATGAATTATCATTGTTATTATTATCGTTATTATTATATTTGTTAAGTGCTTACTATGTGTCATGCACTCTTCTGAACCCTAGAGTAGGTACAAAATAATCAGTCTTTGTCCCACATGGGGCTCAAAATCTAAGGAGGAGGGAGAACAGACACTGTACCCCCATTTTACAAATGAGGAATGAGGCACAGAGAAGCTAAGTAACTTGCCCAATGTCACACAGCAGACAACTGACAGAGCCAGGATTAGAACCCAAGGCCTTTGAATCCCAGGCCTGGGCTCTTTCCACTAGAAACCTGGTTTAACTACAAGGCCACCCCTGCCCCATCACCTGAGCTCTCCTGACCCCCAGAACAGTCCTAGAACTGTCTTCCATGGTACATAAAGATATGTACATAATTTTAATTTGTATATTATGAATGACTTATTTATTCATGTGAATGTCAGTCTCCTCCCCCCCGACTATAAGCTCACTGTGGACAGGGAATTAATTCATTTGGTTGTATTTATTGAGCGCTTACTGTGTGCTGCGCACTGTACTAAGCACTTGGAAAGTACAATTCAGCAACAAAGAGAGACAATCCCTGCCCACAACGGGCTCACAGTCTAGAAGGCAGGAGACAGATGCCAAAACAAGTAAACAGGCTCAGTGGAAAAGAGCACGGGCTTTGGAGTCAGAGGTCATGGGTTCAAATCCGGGCTCCACCAATTGTCAGCTGTATGACTTTGGGAAAGTCACTTCACTTCTCTGTGCCTCAATTACCTCATCTGTAAAATGGGGATTAAGACTGTGAGCCCACTGTGGGACAACCTGATCACCTTGTAACCTCCCCAGCAGTTAGAACATTGCTTTGCACATAGTAAGCGCTTAATAAATGTCATTATCATTATTATTATTATTATAAATAACATCAATATAAATAAATATAATTATAGATATATAGATATATACATCAAAACAAGTAAACAGGCTTTAATATGAATAAATAGAATTATAGATTTGTACATTCATTCATTATTGAGCGCTTACTGTGTGCAGAGCATTGTACTAAGTGCTTGGGAAGTACAAGTTGGCAACATTGTGTATACATATATACACAAATGCTGTGGGGCAGGGAGAGGGGTAGAGCAAAAGGAGAGAGTTGGGGTGATGGGGGGAGGGGGAGCTGAGGAAAAGGGGGGCTTAGTCTGGGAAGACCTCCTGGAGGAGGTTAGCCTTCAGTCGGAAGCTTCAGGAAATATGTCTGCTCTAATGTTCTATAGTCTTTTCCCAAGTGCTTACTGCAGTGCTCTGCACATAGTAAGTGCTCAGTAAATACCATTGATTAATTGATTGATTCATTCATTTTCCTCTCACCACAGATGAACCCAGCAAAAGAGGAGATGGTGAAGAGAAGATAAATTCCTAAGGCCCAGGCAACAAAGCCCCGCCTCCACAGCCTGGGCTGAGATCTAGCCCAGAGATGGACTGCTAATTATCAGTTAATCAATCAGTGGTATTTATTGAATGCTTACTAATAATAATAATCGTGGCATTTGTAAGCGCTTGGGAGGGGCAAATACAACAGCGTTGGTAGACACAGTCCCTGCTCACAACGAGCTTACCATCTAGAAGGGGACTTTACTGTTTAGAGGGCTGATTTTTGTAATTTTCATTTTCATGATTTTCACTAGGACAGGTTGGGAGAGACATGGATATTCATTCATTCACTCAATCGTAATAATAATAATAATAATGGCATTTGTTAAGCGCTTACTATGTGCCAAGCAATGTTCTAAGTGCTGATTGAGCGCTTACCTTGGGCAGAGCACTGTACTTAGCACTTAAGAGAGTTCAATGTAATAATAATAATGGAATTAATTAAGCACTTAGTATGTGCCAGGCACTATTCTAAGTGCTAACTATAACAATAAGCAGATGCATTCCCTGCCCACAATGAGCTTACAGTCTGGGGGGGGGGAGACAGGCAATCATAGAAATAAATTAATGACAGAGAGGGACATAAGTGATGTGGGGCTGGGAGGAGGAATGAATAAAGGGAGCAAGTCAGGGCGATGCAGAAGGAGGTGGGAGAAGAGGAAAGGAAGGCTCAGTCAGGGAAGGCCTCTTGGAGGAGATGGGCCTTCGATAAGGCTAAGCGGGGGAGAGCAATTATCTGTCGGATTTGAGGAGGAAGGGCGTTCCAGGCCAGAGGCAGGATGTGGGCGAGAGGTCGGCGAAGAGACAGGACAGATGGAGAGAAAGTGAGTAGGTTGGCATTAGAGAAGCAAAGTGTGTGGGCTGGGTTGGAGGAGGAGAGTAACAAGTTGAGGTAAGAGGGGACAAGGTGAATGACTGCTTTAAAGTCAATGGTGAGGAGTTTTTGTTGGATGAGGAGGTGTATGGGCAACCATTGGAGTTTCTTGAGGAGTGGGGAAACATGTCCTGAACGTTTATGAAGAAAAATGATAAAAAGGATAAACCTGAATAAAGCAGTTTTGAGATCAAACACTGCCCCTCCGGCCCACCCTCTACAGTTACTATAAACATTTGGGATTTTGAGCATGTTGAAAAATGGCTTGACGCTCTGCCTTTGAAAGAAAACTCCATTGTACAAACACAATTAGCATTCATTCCGCTGAGAGTAGAGATTTGTGTTACCAAAGAGAATTCTGTGATCCTGCAGGGTAGTTGTGGGGGGGGTGGGGGGAACCAGACTTTGAATTAGCAGTTTATGGAGGGCCAGAGAAAGCAGAGGGCAAAGAAAGGTCACCATGTTCTTTTGATGTTTCACTTGGGGGAATTGTTGAAAATCAAGTCACTCCTGGGGTCATCTCATCCATGCCCCTGCCTCCATGGAAGACAAGCCCTCCGATAATAATAAAAGTGTGATATTTCTTAAGCGCTTACTATATACCTAGCACTGTCCTAAGCGCTGGAGTAGATACAGGGTAATCGGGTTGGAGACAGTCTCTGTCACTCATGGGGCTCACAGTCTTAAACCCCATTTTCCAGATGAGGGAACTGAGGCCCAGAGAAATGAAGTGACTCGCCCCAGGTCACACAGCAGAGATGTGGCAGAGGCAGGGTTAGAACCCAGAACCTCTGACTCTTAGGCCACTGCTCTTTCCACTGGCATGCTTCTTCTGCTACGGTGATAATCATAGGTATTTGTTAAGCTCTTACTCTTTGCCGAGCAATGTAGTAAGCATGGGGTAGATACAAGATCATCAGGTCCCACATTCATTCATTCATTCAATCGTATTTATTGATTGCTTACTGGGTGCAGAGTGCTGTACTAAGTGCTTGGGAGAGTACAATATGACAATAAACAGATAAATTCCTGCCCACAATGAGCCACATGGGGCTCATGTCATAAGCAGGGGGGGAGAATGTACAGCACTTGTATATATTTGTACAGATTTATTACTCTGTTTTACTTGTACATACTTACTATTCCATTTATTTTGTTAATGATGTGCATTTAGCTATAATTCAATTTGTTCTGGCAATTTTGACACCTGTCTATATGTTTTGATTTGTTGTCTGCCTCCCCTTCTAGACTGTGAGCCTGTTGTTGGGTAGGGACTGTCTCTATATGTTGCCGACTTGTACTTCCCAAGCACTTAGTACAGTGCTCTGCACACAGTAAGTGCTCGATAAATGCGACTGAATGAATGAATGAATGAATGAATGAATGAATGAATGAATGAACAGGAATAACAAGAAGCATCATGGCTTAGTCGAAAGAGCCCGGGCTTGGGAGTCAGAGGTTGTGAGTTCTAATGCCGGCTCTGCCTCTTGTCAGGTGTGTGACTTTGGGCAAGTCAATTTCTCTGGGCCTCAGTTACCTCATCTGTAAAATGGGGATCCAGTTTGTGAGCCCCAAGTGGGACAACCTAATAACCTTGTATCTATCCCAATGCTTAGAATAGTGCTTGGCACATAGTAAACACTTAACAAATACCAGCATCATTATTATTGTCATTATTATTATTGTCCTTCATCAAATCCTGTTGGTCCCACCTTCACAACATCGCTAAAATCCGCCCTTTCGTCTCCATCCAGACTGCTACCATGTTAATCCAGTCACTCATCCTCTCCCACCTAGATTACTGCCTCAGCCTCCTTGCTGACCTCCCAACCTCCTGCCTCTCCCCTCTCCAGTCCAGACTTCACTCTGCTGCCCGGATCATCTTTCCACAGAAACGTTCAGGACATGTCACCCCCCGTCCTCAGAAATCTCCAGTGGTTGCTTATCCACCTCCTTATCAAACAAAAACTCTTCAACGTTGGCTTTAAGGCAGTCCACCACCTTGCCCCCTCTAACTTCACCTCCCTTCTCTCCTTCTCCATCCCAGCCCACACACATGGCTCCTCTGGTGCTGCTAACCTTCTCACCGGGCCTCCATCTCATCTGTCTCGCCACGGACTCCTAGCCCACATCCTGCCTCTGACCTGGAATGCCCTCCCCCCTCAAACCCACCAGAAAATGACTCTTCCCCTCTTCAAAGCTTTATTGAAAGCCTCTCCCCTCCAAGGGGTCTTCCCAGTCTGAACTCCACTTTTCCTCAACTCCCACTCCCTTCTGCATCATCCCTTGCCCCCATTGCTCTTCCCCTGCTCCCCACCCCACAACACTTATGCATATATCTGTCATTTTATTTATTTGTACTGATGTCTGTTATTTGTATGTCTGTCTCCCTCCCTTAAGACTGTGAGCTCACTGTGGGCAAGGATGGTCACTCTTTATTGTTGTACTGTGCTTTCCCAAGCACTTAATACAACACTCTGCACACAGTAAGCGCTTAATAAATGCAACTGAATTCATTAATTAATTAATCAAATCCCCATTTTACAGATGAGGTATCTGAGGCCCAGAGAAGTGAAGTGACTTGCCCAAGGTCACACAATAGGAAAGTGGTGGAGCCAGGTTTAGAACCCTGGTCCTTCTAACTCCCAGGCCGGGGCTTTTTTTCACAAGGCCGTTTTGCAATTCTGAATGATTTTCACCCTCCTTTTTCTCTCCTTCAAACCAGTAATTTACGGACCCATCTTAAATGCTCAGTTCATTCATTCATTCAATCATATTTATTGAACACTTACTGTGTGCAGAGCACTGTACTAAGCTCTTGGGAAGTACAAATCGGCAACATATAGAGGCAGTCCCACAGTCTAGAAGGGGGAGACAGGCAACAAAACAAAACAAGTAGACAGGTGTCAATACCATCAGAATTAATAGAATTATAGCTATATACACATAATTAATAAAATAAATAGAGTAATAAATATGTACAAATATACACAAGTCCTGTGGGGAGGGGAAACGGGTAGGGCAGAGGTGGGGGCAATGGGGAGGGGAGGAGGAGGAAAGGAAAATGGGGGTGTTCAGCCTGGGTCTCAGTCTCAGTCCAGGTTCTAATCCTAGCTCCATCACATGTCTGCTGGGTAACCTTGGGCAAGTCATTTCACTTCTCTGGGCCCCAGTTTCTTCATCTGTAAAAAATGGGGATTATAAGTGTGAGCCTAATGTGGGACATTGTCTGTGTCCTACCTGATTAACTTGTATCTATCCCAGTGCTTAGAACAGTGCTTGGTACATAGTAAGCACTTAACAAATACCATAATAATAATAATTATTATTACAGACACCTTGAAGGCAGGGATTAAATCTATTGTTTTTGATGCCTGCCTCCCCCATTCTAGACTGTAAACCCGTTGTGGGCAGGGATTGTCTCTGTTGCCGAACTGTGCTTTCCAAGCGTTTAATACAGTGCTGTGCACACAGTAAGTGCTCAATAAATACGATTGAATGAATGAATGAAGACTAATGATGGTATTTGTTAAGCACTTACTATGTGTCAAGGACTGTACTAAGTGCTGGCGTGGATACAAGCAAATCAGGTTGGATACAGCCCCTGTCCCACATGGGGCTCACAGTCTTCATCCCCATTTTACAGATGAGGGAACTGAGGACCAGAGGAGTGAAGTGACTTGCCCAAGGTCATACAGCAGACAAGTAGTGGAGCCAGGATAGTAATAGTAGTACTAGTATTTCTTGAGCTCCCATGCAGCAGAGTAGCCAGGATTAGAACCCAGATCCTTCTTACTACCAGGCCCATGCTCTATCCACTAGGCAATGCTGCCTCCCTAACGCTACTGTCGTCTCCCAAGCACTTAGTACAGTGCTCTGCACACAACAGCTCAGTGAATTCTCTCAATTCTGGTGGAAACTGAGAGTCAGAAGGACCTTTTCTGGGTTTCAGTTACCTCAACTGTAAAATGGGGATTGAGACTGTGAGTCCCAAGTGGAACAGGGACAGTGTCCAACCCCATTTGCTTATATCCACCCCAGTGCTTCATACACTTCCTGGCACATAGTAAGTGCTCAATAAATATTGTAATTATTATTATTATTACTAAGCGCTGGAGTGGGTACAAGCAAATCAGGTTGGACATAATCCCTGTCCCACATGGGGCTCGCAGTCTCAATCCCCACTTTATGGATGAGGTAACCAATGTCCAAAGAAGTGACGTGACTTGCCCAAAGTCACACAACAGACAAGTAGTAGAGCCAGGATAGTAATAGTAGTACCAGTATTTCCTGAGCTCCCACTGGTTACAGTGCAGGGCACTGTATTGAGCGCTTGGGAAAGTACCCCAGAATCATCCAACCCCCACCCTGACCATAAGGGGTTTGCACTTTAATGGGAGGGAGAGACAGCCAGGAAAAGAGAGTTCAGTTCAAAAGACCAGGTTTAGAGGCAGCAGAATTTCTTCATCAGGTTTGAGGTCTCCTGTGGTTTCCAGTTTGGGAATTTTGTTTTTTACATTTCTTAAGTCAGGCAGTCAGTCAATTGTATTAATTGAAGGCTTACTGTTGCAGAGCACAGTACTAAGTGCTAGGGAGAGTACAATACAACAATAAACAGAAACATTCCCTGCCCTCAACAAAGTGCTTATTATGTGCCAGGCACTGTACTAAATACTGGGGTCGATACAAGGTAATCAGGACAGACACAGTCCCTGCCCCACCCAGGGCTCACAGTTTCAATCCCCATTGGACAGATGAGGTATCGGAGGCCCAGAGAAGTGAAGTGACTCGTCCAAGGTCACACAACAGATGAGTTGTGGGGAAGCAGCGTGGCTTACTGGAAAGAACCCGGACTTGGGAGTCAGAGGACAAGGGTTCTAATCCCAACTCTGCCACCTGTCTGCTGTGTGACCTTGGGCAAGCCGCTTAACTTCTCTCTGCCTCAGTTCCCTCATCTGTAAAACGGGGATGAAGACTGTGAGCCCCACAAGGGACAGGGACTGGTCCAACCCAATTTACTTGTATCCACCCCAGCACTTAGTACAGTTCTTGACACATAGTAAGCGCTTAACAAATGCCACGGTTATTACTGAGCTATTTGCAGAGCACTGAATTAAGCTCTTGGGAGAGTCCAATACAATAAAATTAGCAGACACGTCCCCTCGCAATGCAACAAAATTAGGAGATACGTTCCTTGCCCATAATGACCTTACAGGAAAGGGTCTGTTTATTTTTGCAATGTACTCTCTCAAGCACTTATTACAGTGCTCTGCACACAATAAGCACTCAATAAATAACAAATGACTGACTGGAGGGGGAAATGGGCATTAATATGAATAAAGGACTGGATTAGATTGTACAGTGATCTGCACACAGTAAGTGTTCAATAAATATGATTGAATGAATGAATGAATGAATTGTAAACTCCTTGAGGGCAGGCAGTATTTATGTCTGCAAGGGCAAGAGCAGCTGGAACTCTGCCAGAGATTGCACTGCAAGACCGGGAATCAATCAATCAGTCAATCCATTGATCATATTTACTGTTTACTGTGTGCAGAGCACTGGATTAAGTGCTTGGGAGAGTCCAATATAGCAATTGGTAGACACGTTCCCTGCCCACAACGAGCTGCTGAAACACCGGCACTGATTGCACTGCCAGGCCAGAAATAGCTGGAACACTGGAAAGACTACACTGCCAGGCCAGGAGCAGCTGGAACACTGGAAAAGTTGCACTGCCAGGCCAGAGGGACAACTGGAACACTGGCAGAGATTGCACTGCCTGGACAAGAGCAGCTAAAACACTGGCAAAGATTGCACTGCAAGACCAGGAACAGCTGGAACACTGGCAGAATTGGCAATGCCAATCATTCATTCATTCAATCATATTTATTGAGCGTTTACTTCACGCAGAACACTGTACCAAGTGCTTGGGAAGTACAAGTCTGCAGTATACAGAGATGGTCCCTACCCAACAACGGGCTCACAGTCTGGCCAGGAGCAGCTGGAACACGGGTCAAGTTTGCAGTGCCAGGCCAGGAGCAGCAATCCTGGTAGGCAAGAAGTAGTTACACATCCACAATTGTGAGGGTTGTCCACCCTGACTCTCCTGAGCCTGGCTGTTTGGCTGCTTTGTAATTTTCCCTGGAACACGATCCGATTTTTCCCTGGATCTCTCCACGGTCCACATTCATAAATCTGCTTCCCACTGGGGATTATGCCCAGAATCCTCCTAAACTCTGCCACCCCTCTTCAAATCAGGGAGGGCATCCCTCCCCACCCCCAGGTTCACACCGTCTCTACTGCGTATTCAGGAAGATTTTATTTCGTCTTCAAGTAATTTATTATAGGGTTCTGCTTATCCCATTGAAAACCCACATGCCGTTCTCTCGAGGAGATCAGATGAACTAGATCTGCACACCCAATAAAATAGAAAATGAAATCGAAGGGCGCGGGAGATTTTATTTAGATTTCAAGTAATCCATCATCGGGTCCGTTTGTCATACTGACAACCCAAATGTCAGTCTCTTGAGAAGACCGAATGAAATTTGTCCATGTGCCCAATAAAATGAAAATGAAATCGAAGGGAGCAGGAGATTTTATTTAGATTTAAAGTATTTCATTATAGGGTCCCATTTGTCCTGTTGAAAACCCAAATGTCATTCTCTTGTGGAGATCAAAAGAAATAAATCTGTGTGCTCAATAAAATGGACAGTGAAATAGAAGGGAGAAAGGGGGATGCGGTTTTGAGACCTCAGTCAGAACTTTTGGTGCCTTGATGAAAATCCAGGAATATGTGAATCAAGCAAAGAAGCCTCCTTCCATCTCATGGCTCCTACTCCCAGTTTTCCCTCTACTTCCCTCCAACCTCTGCTTCTCCATCTTCTTCACTCTGAACTTCCTGGAGTTTCCCATCCCTCAAGTATTGGCTACAGGAAAAGACCAAAAGAATCCAAGACTCAGGTCTCGAAAAGAGCCCGGAGCCCTAGAAGTTGAAGTGATAATAATAGTAATCATCATGATTAATAATAATCAATATAATAATAGTTGTGGTATGAATTAGGCACTTATTTGTTATTTGTTAAGCACTTACTATGTGCCAAGCACTGTTCTAAGTGCTGGGGTATTCATTCATTCATTCAATCTTATTTACTGAGCGCTTACTGAGTGCAGAGCACTGTACTAAGTGCTTATAGATACAAGGTAATCAGGTTGTCCCATGTGGGGCTCACAGTCTTCATCCTCATTTTACAGATGAGGTGACTGAGGTCCAGAGAAGTGAAGTGACTTGCCCAAGGTCATACAGCTGATAAGGTATAAGATATATAGGTCCCACATGGGGGTCTCCCTCTAAGTAGGAGGGAGAATCCATAATGAATCCCCATAATAATTCATTCATTCATTCAATCGTATTTATTGAGCACTTACTGTGTGCAGAGCACTGTACTAAGCACTTGGGAAGTACAAGTTGGCAACATATAGAGACGGTCCATACCCAACAACGGGCTCACAGACTAGAAGGGGGAGACAGACAACAAAACAAAACATGTAGACTGGTGTCAAAATCGTCAGAACAAATAGAATTAAATTGAAGCAGCATGGCTCAGTGGAAAGAGCATGGGATTTTAAGTCAGAGGTCAGAGGTTCAAATTCTGACTCCACCAACTGTCAGCTGTGTGACTTTGGGAAAGTCACTTAACTTCTCTGTGCCTCAGTTACCTCATCTGTAAAATGGGGATTAAGACTGTGAGCCCCTCATGGGACAACTTGATCACCTTGTAACCTCCCCAGCGCTTAGAACAGTGCTCTGCACATAGTAAGCACTTAATAAATGCCATCATTATTATTATTAATTAAAGCTATATGCACATCATTAACAAAATAGAATAGTAAATATGTACAAGTAAAATAAATAGAATAATAAATATGTACAAATATATATACAAGTGCTGTGGGAAGGGGAAGGAGGTAGGGCAGGGGGGATGGGGAGGAGGAGAGGAAAAAGGGGGCTCAGTCTGGGAAGGCCTCCTGGAGGAGGTGAGCTCTCAGCAGGGCTTTGAAGGAAGGAGGAGAGTTAGCTTGGCAGCTGTGTGGAGGGAGGGCATTTCAGGCCAGGGGAAGGATGTGGGCTGGGGGTCGACAGTGGAACAGGCAAGAACGAGGCCCAGTGAGGAGGTTAGCAGCAGCAGAGGAGTGGAGGGTGCGGGCTGGGATGGAGAAGGAGAGAAGGGAGGTGAGGTAGGAGGGGGTGAGGTGATGATGATGACAGTATTTTTTAAGCACTTACTATGTCTCAAGCACTGTTCTAAGCACTGGGCTACAAGCTAATCAGGTTGGATACAGTCCCTGTGCCACATGGGGCTCATAGTCTTAATCGCCATTTTGCCTATGAGGGATATGAGGCACATTCATTCATTCATTCAGTCGTATTTATTGAGTGCTTACTGTGTGCAG